>NC_136005.1:23399687-23699687 GCF_048128805.1 Centroberyx gerrardi
GTGCTTGCCCCAAGCCTGACAACAGGCTGATTAGTTTTGGCCCTGGAAGCAAAGTGGAAATTCAGACTAGTCATTTGTGGTCAATGATATCATTAAATCACATTTGCCAGAGATTCATCTAAATCATCTGCTTCCCAGAGTTGTCCCGCTTACTTTTGAAGTCAAGCAGTGTTCCTTTCGTCATGGAGACCCTGGGTGGCTTTGACCATTTCTTCGAAAAGCTTACATCACCGAAACAAAATATAAAACTGGCATTTTTACACATTGATCCACCCAAACAAATGGTGGGGTCCTTTAGTAACTTGGATTATGTTTTATGATACTGGGCTCTGTAACAGAGTTGAATAAAGTGGTTAATCCAAAATCCTTCAAGAGTGCTCTTTTGAATCTGCTCGATAGGCCGCATGGCTGTGTGTTCAGACTGGACAGAGACTCACCTTGAGCGAGAGCTGTCGTATGAGCTGGCATGGATGACACATACACACCTACACACTGTTTCCTGACTTTTTGCCCATCCATTAATGTCCCCTGTCAGTCATGTCAAGTGTAGTTAGGTCTAAACAGATCAGATGGACAGGTAATCCTGCTTCGTCCCTGTTGCAGTCCTGTTGTCCTTTTATAAGAAATTGTTCTTAATCATCTTGTCTTGTGCAGCAAAGATTAAACAAGCCTTTTATCATGTTGTCACCCATTAGTTATGCAGCACTCCCTTTGGGCCAGTGATTGGCAGCAATTAAAAATCCCATGAAGTGGAAGACAAGTCTGTCTTACCTGGAAAATCTTACTGTGTGTTCACAGTGAGCAAATTAGCTGATGGGTTCCTCCTATGTAGTGTGTTGTGGAGATACAAAGTTTTAAACAGGCAAATCCTGTATTTTTCGCTGTTTTGAAAATAAACAGCACAAAACTCAGTGAAATTGCTTGAGAGTTTGCCAGCAATCCCAATCCCAGATGCAATTGTAAGCACTGTTTTTGAGACATTTATTCCAGTAGTCTTTCAAATAAAAGTTGTAGAGAACTGGGAATCTGAATGGTTCTAATCAACTTCTTCCATTTTGCACTTGCTAGGTGGAAATATAATTATTCATGGAACAAAATCACATTGGTAGGGAAACAAGGAAGCACAGAAATATGCCAATGACTGCAAAAAGTTCAGCCGTGGCTTGTTGACCGTCCACACATCGGCCAAGTTTGGTCATTCAGCTCTACAGGAAAAGAACAGACTTCTGGTGACTTGCTAATTGTGTTGCAGTGTGAACACACAGTCATAAGTCTTTTTGAGAAGTCTGTTTCCAATAATGCTTGTACAACATTGGTTGCTGATGAGTCTTCAGGGTTTTTGTGAAAGTTGGGGCTACAGGCCGCTGTGGTCTTCACACAGTCGGGTCCTGGCATCAGTCACTTGGCACAGAGCCTCACAATCACGGCCCCCCTGGCAAAACCCGGCACCCACTGGAGAGAATCTAGCAGCTGGTCAAAATTTATTACACAGCACTGAGATCCACCGCATGAAGGAGAGCACTGGAAGAAGGGAAGGAGGGGTGGGGGAAGGAGAGAAAGAGGTGAGAGGAGAGCGCTCTGTTTTGGTCGTCTGAAGCGGCTGAGTAATTATGTTTCGGCGCCGCTGCACTCGACCATTTTGTTCAGGTCGATCCACCGAGCCGGCTAACTCAGGACGGCTGACACAATTGAAAAATAATTGCCATTTCGGAAAATGACTAATCTGTTTGATTAATTACACCGAGTGTGTTTCGTAAGAGCCGTGGCGCCGATGCCTGGAGGGTTGAAGTGAAATATCAGGGGCCGTACTGTCGGCCTTCAGCATTTGATGCGATTTGTCTCCAATCAATGAACCTAATATTCCGGTTTCTGTAGTTCTTAATTTGTCAATTAAACTGAACAGATGCTGGTGTAGTGTGATGAGTCACATTGAACTGCACCTGAATTCTGGCTCTGGCTCCAACACTCCCATCCTGGATCAGACACAGTTTCTGTCATGGACCAGCTGCTTAAGGTTTTCATTCTTTTGGTTCTTTTTGATTCATTCACCTTGGAGGAGCTGCGAGGTTGGGACACATTTTTGGGCCTTTTGTGCCAAAAAGTAACAAATGAATCATCGTCCCCAACTAAAAGTTAGGACTTTGGCAGACGAAGACATTTAACAGCCGTTAAATGAAAAGCCGTTAAAAGCTCAGGAGAGATATTAGATTTAGCGCTCTGCTCGGGGATATCATGTTGGTGTAGCTCTAACATCCCAGAGGCCTCCTGCACATGTAGCCAGAGTGAGTTCAAGCGGAGGTTAGAGATAGTATATGGGAAAGGTTGTGGGGGAGAGAAGGGATCGCCAAGCTCGAGTGTGATGAGCGAGGATTGAGGTTTCAGTTTTGGGTGTACTTTGCCTGGGAACATTCCTCAACTCCCTTTCCTGTGTTGAGCTGTGAAAACCCTCAACTGCAGCATTAACAGGCAGCGGGTTCTGGGCTGAAGACGTGTGAAGACGGTACTTTGTCCCCGTATTACATTGCAGCCCAGGGAAACCTGGGGAAAAACCGTTTGGAAAGTACAAAAAAATACAAAAGCAGAGCCACATATTTAACTCCCTAGACACTCAACCTCAAATGGAAACATTATTCGCAGAATAATATCAAACAAGAATTCCACATTTCCTTCAATATGTGTATCTCATTTAACATTTCTTTCTTTGAATATTTTCAAACATATTCAACTTGCCCAAGTCTAGTGTGGGAGAGAGGCATGTAAGCTGTTTGGAACCAGCTCAGACCTGTTCAGACTTGTTGAAGTCAGGAGCTGAATAGCAGAATACGATGGAAAGTTTGGTTCTTCTTTGCTGTTTGCTTCTGCTGTTTCAGGTTTGCTCAGTAAAAATAATTCAAAATGTGCAGGGGGAAGCAGTGCAACATTTTGTACCCACACACATACAGGAGCTGGCTCTTTGTGTGTGTGTGTGTGAGTGTGAGACTTGGTAAAAAAGTAAAGAAAGAAACCCCTTAAGAGGCAAAGTCATACTTTACTACAACCAATTTTGCAATTCATAAACGATTTGTTCAATTTAAACACATCTGTAAGGATAGTGTGAACCAAGAGTTTTAACAAGCGCAGGACAGAACAGCCTCTTCTGATTTTCATGTTGAAGAATTATGAATAGGTTAATGGGTGCAGATGAACTAGTGCAAATCCCTGACCTGAAGTGCCATTTAGAAGGCATTTATCCCCAATCGGCAGGTGTGAGAGTGTCCTGCATATAACCTTCTCTCCCTGAAACTCCTCAGAATGTCCCAAAATAAGAATGTGTCCTTAGCCAACTTGTGCGGTTAACTAAGTGTTGTTGTTGTTGTTGTTGGAGAAAGGGTGAGTCATTCATGCTCTATATGCCATAGATTATTCATGGGGGAAGCCTTGTGTGCAAATGTGGGGGAGCGGAGTATTTCCTCAGACTGTCAGTCAGCCAGCCTGCCTGCTAGGCAGCAGTCCAACCGGTCAGCCAGCCACTCACTCAGCTGTCTCGCAAATGATCTGTCCACCTCTGAAGTTGTTTCAACATATATTAATCATTGTAAAACATTTGCTTATAATAAACTTTTACTCAGGTCGATCAGCCAGACAGTCAGTGTTCATGAGCAGTCAACCACCACTATTGGCTGTCCTGTTTATCCCCAGTAATGTCATTCACTTGCTGTTTTAAATTTTAAAACCAGCTGAATGTTTTGCTGTATGGCAATAAGTCATATAATTCAGACTCAAGGACTCAAGTCAGATAATTTTATTTTTTTGGATTTCTGTGTTGTAGTTCTCAAAAAATAGTTTTGCTTGCAATTTTTGGTTATAAGAGCTGAGGGGAAAAAGGCCAAACACCATTGGTTTAGCTAATGTCAGCAGTTGACTCTTCATGAGTTCACACATACTGAGAGATGCAGTATGTGTGGTTAAAAAATGGAAGTGTTCTGCTCATGTGAAATACTGCATTCACTCTGGCACTGGTAGGCCTATACCAGGGCGTTCTGTAGTTAAAATCGTGAGTGTGTGAGCGTCATGGATGCTGCTGCAGTGATGCCCTATGCTCATATAAGGCAGAGTTTACCGGAAGTGTGTGTGAGGGATTTGGGTGAGCTGTGTGTGCGTGGGTGAGCCGAGGCTCTCTGTGAGGAAAAGAGGAGAACATATGCTTTATTATTTGACACTCTGGAGTCGGTGTGAAACAAGTCAGCGATGAGTAAGAAAGAGCAAGGCATGCTGCGCCTTCTGGGTAGGAGTGCTCGTGTGTGTGTGTGTGCACATGCACGCGTCTTTGTATGGACGTGTGTGTATCTTTATGTGCAGTTGTGTGTGTGTCTATGTGTATGTGTGTATTATATCTCCTGCTGCATTCTGCCAAAGGGGAGTCTGCTCCGGCATTGGTGGAAAGGCCTTTGATGTGTCCGTGCCGCTACTGTGTGTGTGTGTGTGTGTGTGTGTGTGGGAGTGCCCTACATTCACACACTCCGAAGTGGCTCCACAGGGCACTTCTTAGTACACCTCAGCTTACCATGGACCAGAATGGCACAGAACAGGTCCAAGTAACACAGCACTGTATTCAGATTGTCCACAGCAAAGCACAAGTAACACTATGCAGCAATGCTCAGATCAGCAGAGAACAGCAAAGTAACACCGGAGAGGGAAAAAGTAAACTGCCACACAGAAAAAAAGGGACAGGTAAAAAGCAGGACCACATTACCCAGGCTGCCCCTTGCTTCAGTGGGCAAGGGTCCCATGGGAGCAGCTACAGTATTACTCGTTTTGTTGTGACCAGCCAGTAGAAGTAGAAGTCATCGATACCACATTCAGTCCAGTGTGGGCCATTGTACCTTTACGGCACCACTTTATTTTTTTACTCACTCAGTATGATCAATGCCATCTAGCTAATCCTGTGTCTACATCCTCACTAATGCACAGATCCACCCACAGATTTTGCAGACACTGACGAACACACAAATCGGGACGGAGCACCTCACCGATCACCTAATAAAATCAAAGTGAAAAGGGGCTTTGAGCACTGCCCTACCACCCCACCTCTACCCCCATACACACACACACACACACACACACCTCCACAATAGCATATAGACATTGCATCCCAATAGCAGATTCCTGTTAGGTAATAGTGACTCATTTCTCTTTTCCCTCCTGAATCAGAAGTGGGGTAGGTCTGTGGGTTGCACTACGTCCCAGTTGGGCTCACAGCCTACTTTGAGTTAAGAGGCCTGGGAGAATAGGAATAGCCACTACGATCACTAGTCATACAACATTACATCTTCTGAACCTTACTGTGACTTCAGAAGAAAACTGGTCTTATAACCTGCAGTCCTGTGGGAGCTTTGTGGATTAGTGGACTATTGCGTGACATAATACTTCAGACATAGTGAGTTTGATCTACCTCCTGACCTATGGCAGAGGCAGGCCCTCTCTCCACTGCTCCTGCTACTCTCCAGTGCTGTCAGATACAGCAGCAATGTCTTAAAAAATCTACACTCCTATTTTAAGATGCCTCATGAATTATGGCCCAGTATTAAGTGCGTCATTGGGAGGCCTATCCTGGCTCCCAGCAGCTCCGTCACAGCACACGCATAACCTATATTAGCAACGATCTCGTGGGTGTCCAGCCAAACTAGAGCGAGCCAGTGAACAAGCTTGGGCAAGTTTCTTTTTTTTTTTTTTTATTAATTCAGTTATCAGCCTTTGTGGATGAGTTCTCTGACACAACCTTGTGTGATTTTCTGTAGTCTCCCTCCAGGGGGTCATTTCCCATTCGAACAGCCTTAGGCATCCTAAATTAAATCTCTAGTCTCTCTTAAGTCTCTCAATAAGTGACTGATGGAGATTTGTTAGACGCACGTTTTTCTGTTTCTATTTCCCAAAGAAGTTATTAGGCAGTGTAGTACTCATCCCCAAGCTATTTCTGTTCCTTTTGAAAATCCCCGCAGTGAGTTCATCTGGCTCCATTCTGTCATCTCCGCCTGGCTGTCCAAGCAACGGCCAGTGCTCTTGGGAGTGGCCTAATTTAAACTGTTCTAGTGTTTATAGATGCAACCTGATTGTATAGCGAGTTGTGCTGTGTTTATTTAGGCTTGGGCCCCGTGTGGAAATGGTAATTGGTCTGAGTAAGAGGCACATACTGGACTGGTGTTGACATCCTGGAGACCATTAGGGAGACCACAGACCAGACCGGCGCAGTATCAGAGGGATGAGCTCATCTTTTCCATCCCCTGTTGTGAGGCTGGAGGGGACGACTGGGGCTTAAACCGGGGCTTAGGAGGGGGCTTGGAGCAGGGCTTGGAACTGGGGGATTGACTTTGGATGGGGCTTGAGGTCAGGGAACAGGGAACAGGCCGGGCTGACATTGTTTGTCACTAAACTGGTGGTACGGGGTAGAGAGCCAGTGGGAAATGTAGCTGTATGAGACCGTTTTACTACCTTATACACTACCAGTCAACAGTTTGGACACACCTGATTGAATGTTCTATGATTTTCATTCTCTTAAAGCCATTTTGATCTAAAGGCTTATGCTAAAATGCTTTGTTTCTTAGACAAATATAAATAGTGAAGTTGATGCCTATGTATGAATTTCTTTCCAAAGCCTTTTCCTTTCCATCAAGGCAAAGGGCGGCTACTTCAAATAATCTAAAATATAAGATAGTTTTGATTTGTTAAACACTTTTTTTGGTCACTGCATGATTCCATTTGTGTTATTTCATAGGTTTGATGTCTTCACTATTATTCTAAAATGTGAAAAATAGTAAAAATAAAGAAAAATGTGGTGTGTCCAAACTTTTGTCCGGTAGTGTAGTAGTTAGTAGTTTCTTGGCAGTTCGGTTGTTTCAAGAGGAGGCAATATCTCATTGTTAACTGTTAAATATCCACCAAGCCTATCCTTGTGTGGGTGGCACATTGCCTTAGTGAATATCTTACCAGACTTACTAACTAGCTAGATACTGTAATTATCTGAACTCTGATTGACCCACTAACTTGGCACCTGAAATAAAACATGGCAGCACTGTGTGTCTCTGTACAGACAGTTTTTCTAAAGGGAACGGCGCCATGCCGTTACCTCCTAGCTAACTCCCCTAAAGCCAAGAATCAAAATAAAACCCCTAACAGCATCAGACTAAACAAGCCAAATCCACCAGTAAGCGGGCACTCAGCCCCCTCAACATCATCAAGTAATTAGGAAGTGGGTGCTAATTACACTAAAAACCTTGTTCCTTGATATAGTGTGTGTGTGTGTGTGTGTGTGTGTGTGTGTGGTCCCCTGGGCAGTGCAGTGAGTGGGCTAATGACAGGCCACACTGTGTCAGACTGGCAGCACCAACAGACAGAGGGCATCAAGAGTGGCTGGACGGCACGTAGGCCCTCAACATGGCACCCTGCCACCGCCACGCCTTATCACCCTGCATGCCTTTCCCCGCTGCTGAATGGAATGTTGTTTTGGTTCGACTGCACTCACTACTGCCTAATCGGTGGGCGTGTGTTTGTCTGTCTTTGCGTCTGTGTGAGAGTGTGTACATGTAGTGGCTGCGGACCTAATCATCGTCCCTCATCGGGGCGTTTTGGAGGTGGGAAAAGACGGGACGGGGTCGGGGGTTGGAGGGGTATCGCCACGGCAACGTGCAGGAAATGATGCAAGGCCACGGGACATGAGACGTGACAGTTGGAACATAAGCCAAGGGAAGTCTCAGTTTAGAGATGTTGATGATGGAGAGGCAGCAGATCTGTAATAACACACAACTGTTTGTACAATGCATTAACCATACTGAATGCATTGCTATACCTAAAGCTTAGTATAGAGCACTCGATGTGGGAAATAAGTGAAAAAAGTGTCATCATACATACAACATCAGCTCCCAAGCAAAATAACGATATAATCTTGATTCCTCAGAAACATCTATGTATTTGGGTGTCAGAAAAGATAGGAGAGAGTAGGTTCTCAAACCTACAACATTGTGAATGCACATCATAGAACACTTACCCATGGAGTTTAGTGGCATTTTTATCTGCACCCCCCTCTGAGTCGGCTAGCGGTGGTATCTAAGCAGTGAGTGAACCTGATGATTTGATAGCAGGAGAAAGGCTGCCCTTCTCTCTTCCTGCTGGCTTGGTTCACATCAGTGCATGGTCACGTGCTGCCGGGCTTCCCCTGCTCCTTGGTGAAGTTTGCCCCTTTGTGCTGAATAAGGGTCATCGTCCCCGCTCACTGTCCTAACCCAAATGTGACAAGAGACGGGACCTCATTGGATTGGATTTTGGATTTTGAGTTGCTCTCCCATGCACTTTGCCTGTCTTGTCCCAGGCCCGGCTGCCTGCCTGTCTGTCTGATGAAGCCATGAGTCGATGGCCAAAATAAGAGGAAAAACAAAGATGGGGATGCTGTCACTTGTTCGACAGGGAGTACAAATTTCAAAGATGTAGTCAGTATCTTGCAATTGGGCAGAGCATACCATGTGTCATGACTCAAGTTGTCTGACATCCCATGATAAAAAGTCCCCTCCTTCCCCCCCCCCCTCCCTCTAGATGACGCTCGCTTGTGTGTCACACCCCACAATGTCTTTCATGGTGAAATTTGGGATGGAAGTGGAGCATGGTTGACAAATGATCAGCACTTCAGGGGCCTGAAGTGGCATCATCACATCCCATCCAGCACTCCCAACGGCGGTTCACTTGCCAAATTACAACAGCAAATTTGCTGCTAAATGCTGCTTTCCCTACTTAACCGTATTCACACAAAAACCAGGAGGATGACCCATTTGAGTTTGTGCTGCGGTTTTTCGCTGGTGGTGAAAACAGTTGTTGACCTGCAAACAGATGCAGAGAGACGTCACAGAGAAACGATGAGCCCGGAGCAAGACTGCCCCCCACAGGTGACAGGCGTGAGCAAAGGTGGAGAGAAAGTAGGTCAGAGGGAGGGAGATGGAGGAGGAGTGGGGTTGGAGAGAGAGACAGAAATGTGAGGTAGAGAGAGAGAACAAGAGGTAGACGGGGTGGGAATACAGAGTGAGGGAGATTATTTCAGCCTAGGTTTTTTTTTTGGTCTGCTGCATTTGAAATAAACATGCTCACTTCACACAAGTGTCTGCCATCTGGGAGGTATCTGACATGTTGGGGAAATAAGAGCATCATGGACCGTAGTTTGTCTCTGAATAATAACGGCTCTCGGTCTAAATGCCAAGGAGACTGCGCTGCTCATAGAAGAGTGTGTTTCACTGAGATAAGGGCCAGGGAAGGTGTAGCACCAGGCTTGAATGTGAGAGTGAAATGAAATGCCATTGTCACTGGTATCAATGCTGTAGCTTTCATGCAAAATTATTATATCTTACTTAGACTGTCAGGGACTGCCATAGCTAATAATGGGATTAGTGTTGCAGTGAACTACACTGAATGTACAAAATATTAGGGACATCTTCCTGATATTGAGCTGCAGCACCTTTTGCACAATCCACATCTCAATTGTCTCAAAGCATAAAAATCCTTCTCTAATTCACATGCTTCTCTCTATCTACATCCTCCTTTGTGATTGGTGTAGATTTAATAAGGGAAATCAATAAGGGATAATGGCCTGGGATAATTTATCTGGATTCACTTCATCTGTGTACTTCAAGAGAAGAGTTAGTGTCCCTAATATTTTGGCCATTCAGTGTTTATGAAGATCAAATAGTGGGTTGAAGGGGGATCGCTTCGCCATTCTCCTTGTTTAATTTACTTGAATGTCTCATGCCCTTGTTCCATTTTCAGGTGACTATAGCACAGTATATTATGCAAAATAGTCCTCAAAAGAATGTCACATTTCAAACTTTGTTACAGTAGTGACTTTGAGCTCTATGATAATGAGCCTCTACTGCTGCTGATGCCTGTGTTTAGAAGGTGTCTGAATACTGGCACAGCCTGGAAAATGAGAGAGAGCAGGTGTTGATGGGGATCAGAGATGCAGGGGTTGGAGAGGCATTGGGTGGGGGAATTGGGAAAGATAAAGTACTAGAGCACTGTGTTAAAGCAGACAGCAGATGGCGCCAACAGCATATGTCATTGCTGTGTTCTCTCACTGGGAAATAACACTGTTTTGGTCTAGGTCAACTTTAATTTCTGTTACCAAATTCTATTTCCTATTTGGCTCTTAATGTGCTACCTGACCTGACTTCCAAAAATTAGAGATTTCATCAAACATCTAGTCTTGATTTGACACCTAGTCGCTACATTTACTAACACCCAAATATTCAACTCCGTTACAACAGTTGTTCTCAACCTTTTTGGCTTGTGACCCCTTAAAAAGAGGCGATGCCCCCTGCCACAGGCGTGCACATGCAGAGTGAAGAACAGTTCACCCAAAAAATGATTTTCTCTTTTCAGGTTGTTTCATTTGATAATCAGAAAAAGGCTGAGAGGCTGAAACTATTCAGTATTTTACAAGAAAAAAGCAAAAATTTGAGAAAAATCAGAAAAAATAGACATGATAATTGTTGTTGTTTTTTTCCTGTGCTTCAAATCATCTCGCAACCCCATGGGGTGTCCTGACCCCTAGGTTGAGAACCACTGTGTTATAGAACATGGGGGTACAAATGTTTCACTGTGGTTTCCTACCTCCACCAAGTTATGAGTGTTTTTGTTTTTTTTCCAACAAGCAGAAAGATGTGGTAGAGCAGAGCTAGGAGCTACAACATAAAGTCCATAGAGCAGTAAGTAATGCATACACAGTATAACCGTGCTAATCCAAACCAAACCCATCATCTAGAGGTACAGTCAGACTACTAAAAGTTTGGAAATTTGAAGGTGAAAGGTGCAGAATCCAAATTTCTAGATCTGTAACTTGCATGCATCCTACAGTTTTACCCAATTGTCTTCTCTCATTATTGCATAAATCTTCCATGATTAGGGTAACTTATTCAGTTACGATACTTTGTGTGTGTGTGTGTGTGTGTGTGTACTGCAGTAAAGTGAAGACCAGGACATTGTGACCTTCACTGTCCGAGTGGTCTGGACTCGTAGCCTGCTGTGCCACATTACTATTCTCCACAGGCCGTGTGTGTGTTCCTTTGTGTGTGTGCGTGTGTGTGTGTGCACGCAGTCATGTCTATGCCTGTGTCTGTGCACATGCAGTTGTTTGTGTATGCGTCGGCATGCGCGTCCGTGCGTGTCCTCTGAGCAGCTCAGTCAGGCACAGTCCTTGGCTACTCCTCTCATCCTCCTCTCCCTCTTCTCTTTTCCAGCAGACTCCGTCTCCCTCTCTCCTCCGTCCGTTCTTCTCTCTCCTCATCCCTCTGTCTGGCCGAGAGGGGGGGGGGAGTCCATGGAGAGAGCTGTAAATGGCTGAGGAGCTGTGTACCGGCTGGTTTCGCATTGTTGCAGGTAGGAGCAACACCTTTCTGTCCTCTCTTACTAGTTGCTCTCACTGGTTAACTGTGAGAATCCGGTTTGTCAATTTTCCTGGTTTAAGTAAAGGAAATAAGTCATTCATCTATTAAGGGGTTTTTGTGTGTTTATATGTTCGGGGGGGTGCAGATTAGGTTAGCTTTAACATTAATGATCCCCATGGATGTCTATACTAATGCTAAGTTTGTGTGTGTGTGTGGCTGTGTGTACGCAACCATTCTCCTTCACCCTCTCGTTGTTGACATTACTTATGTTACTACTGTTAGTGGCCTATATTATTTGTGGGTGTTTGCATCCATGCGTTCAGTAAGTGCATGCCTGTGTTTGTGCGGGCTTGTGTGCCTTTGTGTGTGTACACTGCGTGGGTGTGTGTTTGCTTACACACTGTACTGTGTGTCCTTTCAGAAGGTGCAGCAGGGAAAGAGAACAGTCTGTTACTGTCACAGAGTGAGTGAGAGAGAGAAAGACAGACAGAAGTAGCAAGGGAGGAAGGAAGAAACGTAGAGGAAAGATAGAGGAAAAAGAAGTCGTACACAGATCATTCATTTCCCTACAGCTGCCTGCTCTATCTATCCTCCCTAACTCTCCTCTGCTCATCTATCTATAGGCACATACTTCGGTACGATTGTTTTCATTTCAGGCGGCTGTCAAATCTCACTGCTTAGATAAATATTTGACACTGAACCTGATTGATCAAATCGTGCCTCAATCTGTCATCCAGATGCCCCATCACACATCCAACCTCCTCTGCACTGCAGTGTAGTCAAATGGAACTTGGCCTAGGTTGGCCTGTTAATTCACCTATTACACATTGTACTTACTGTTCACTAGGGGAAGAGTCAGCTGGGTGGAGAGCGATGTTGCCTTTTAAGCTCCTACTTCTGAGTTCAGAGTTAGTTATTAAGTTCAACACATTCAAGTTCTCTAGGTCAGAAAAAAAACAGCAAAATGGATGCTGTGGATATACTATTTACTAACTTATATACCGTACTAATACTAATACTAACTTAGAGTTGAAGTCACACAGCACCAAGCTATTTTGCACTTCAGGTTTGTATTTGATATTTTAACTAGTTTAGAATAGATCTTAGTTGATGTTTGACTTGATTAATATGTCCTCCTCTGGACTTCTTAGTATAGCATGTAGACAGCGTCACCATGCAACAATCATGATACTCCTTAAAGCCGCATAACTCAGCAGCTATAGGGTATCATTGAAAACTCACCTTTCCACTCATAAGTACCAATTTGCGGGGTCGTTCATGTGTATTGAAATCATAATCATATTTACAACAGAGCTTGCAGGTGAGATGTTACAGACGTACTTCACTCTCAGCTGTGACTAGCCATGACAATACACTGTAATGTCCGACTGAACTTCCTCATGACCCAAATTGCTCTTTTCTACTGTCTCTGTCACTCTTTCATTAGAGCCAATGCGATACCTTTAGGTAAAACAAATACAACTGTTACTAAAACCCAGAATAAGTAGCTTATTCAAGATATCAGGTCTAGTTCTTTCTATGCTTCTCAACAAAAAGCTATTAATTTATTTCAGACATACCTTTCCTTGAGTGATTTCTCTACCACTTTCAATAGACAGGACTGGAGAATGACACATGCTGTTGCTAACCCATAGAACTATCAGAGAGCTTCTGCTCACAGCTCTGTCCTGTTGTTTCTCGCTGTATGTTCATCCATCTCGCCCCATTTTTCCCAATTAACATTCCTCACCATAGTTAGCTATGTTATCCACATTAATTTTGGCCCAGTTGCCAGGTTCCATTCTTACTGCTCATCTTCTTCACCTCAAAAGTTTGCCTATGTATCACGGACTTTAGAGTGATGTTACACAGGCAAAATGTTGTGGCAGTAGAGATATTGCCGTGATATTGTTAAGCAGGATTGGGTGTTGGCAAATGGGACATGTGCATGTTGTGCAGAACATGCCCACTTGTGCAGCGTGGTTGTGAGTGCCCAGAAGTCTGCATAGTAAACAGCAGTATGTCTCTCTATTCGTGCGACTGCACGCCTTCAGCTCCAAAACACAGCTTACAGAGCATTAGGCTTTATTTAGCAAATCCCCCTCCCTCCCTCCTCCCTCCCTCCTTCCTTCGCTCCTTCCCTCCACTCCTCCTCCAGCTGGCTTGGTAGCACTAGTCTCTATTTCTGCACAAGTAGATGGCCAACTATCAGCCTGATTACCACCGACATGCCCAGTATATGAATGGTTGGGTCACAGTATACTGTACTGTATGTTGTACCTGTTCAGTAGTTCAGATTGTGCTGTACTCAGCAGCACTACATCCACCATATCCACCTCCTCCGCAGTAAAGCCGCTACACCAGCACCAGTATTTCTCCCTGATCCTAACTCAACACTAGAGGGCAGTGCAGGAGAAGATGCTGCTTATCTGGCAACCAAGGAAAGAGGAGAGAGGGGGAGATGGATGTAGGAGAAGAGGAGAGAGAGAGAGGGGAGAGAAAGGCAGGTAGCAAGGATAGTGAGAAAGGAGAGAAGATGAGGTAGATGGGGAGAAAGAAGGAGGAGGAGAGGAAGCTGAAAAAGCAAAGGGGGGACGAGAGGAGGGAAGTCACTAAATTACAGAAACAGAGTGAGGGAGAGAAGGGAAGAGGAGGGGGAAGCGGGGATAAAGCTGGGGGTTAGAGAGGGTGGAGGGTGGGGACCCCCTCTCTGGGAGCATCTGCTGGGTGTTAAGACAGAGGAGTTGGGCAGGGGAGAGACGGAGGGATGAAAGGAGGGAGGAGGGGAGTGACAGAATGAGCCACATGGAGGCAGCTTGGCAAAAAAACAGGGAAAAGGGGGAAAACAGCGAATGAATAGGGGAGATGTGACAGATGAGAGAGAGAGAGAGAGAAAGAGGGAGAGAGAGATGTGGAGGGAGGGAGGCACCATCACATGGGCTTAAGCATGACTTGGTAGGATGCATTGGGCATGGAGAGGCACACGGCTGGCTCTGGTTAAAGCATGACTGACTCACACTCACTGCCTGTACCTACGACTGAATATTTTTATTACATGTATTTCTTAATAGATTTGCCTTTTTTATACCCTGCGTCTGAACAGTCCTCGCTTTAAAAGTCTTATTTCTAATCCTAGCTAGAAATAAGACTTTCCCCATGAGATATCCACCATCTGAAAATAAACGTAGAGACACCCACTCTGAATTAAAAAAAAAAAGATTGTTGGCAGAAAATTACAAGTTATTTTGGAAGAGTGTTGAAGTTTAGTTCTCACAAGCTGTTTACTTACAAATTTCTCCCATTTTTTGTTTTTTATTCTAAATCATTTTTTTCCCAATACTTATTGAAGAATATCAGGAAACTTTTTTAAATTATTATTTTCAAAATGGACATGTAGCATTTTGGAATAAATGTAAATTATTAAATTCAAATATTTAAGTCAGTAAGTAAGTAATATGTGGTTTACATACAGTATAATGAGATTATTATGGCTGTATTCATACTTGAATTTGTTTGTTTATTCCCAAATGATTATTGTTTTTCATGAAGTATCAGTTCGCTGTTTCAGTTGTTGTTTTGTAGGTTCACCTAATTGTCAGTCTCCTCTGCTTCTGCTCTTTGCTTTTTCCACATAAACATTCATTCTCTCTCTCTCTCTCTCTCTCTCTCTCTCTCTCTCTCCCCCCTCTCTCTCCCCCCTCTCTCTCTCTCTCTCTCATACTCTTTGTCTTTGCTCCATTAGTGGTCATCCCTCGGCCTCTGGGTCCCATCCACCCTCTCATAGAAAATTAATCAGCACAAACACACACACACACACACACACACACCCCTCTCTGGGGGCAGGCTGCTATTGGCCTCTCCTGCTTGTTGGTTGCAGCTGTAGTCTGCGTTGCCATGACGTCACGCTGATCGATCGCTTTCCCGGGGAAGCGGGAGAGAGAGAGAGAGAGAGAGAGAGAGCAGAGTAAAACATACTGCCGGAGAAGGGAGGGTGGGAGGGGACAAGGAGAGGAGGAGAGAGAGAGAGGGCAGAGTGAAGCCACACCGATATTACAGGGAGGGCGGGACACAGAGGCAGGACACACACACACAGTGAAGGGAGCTACTATAGGAATAGTGCCTAAAGCGAGTGCACTCATTCTACACAGGAAGGACTATAGAGGCTGCAGGGGAAAGACTTGGTGCAGTGTGTGTGTGTGTTTACATAGAGGCTTTGTGCACTGTGTGTGTGTCCTCAACATGGGCTGTCACTTCACTCACACCTGCACCTTATTCTGCCCACGAGCAAATAATTAATGTCATTCATCGCTGGGCGGGCTCGGCTGCACCGCACTGACATAAGGTAGGGGCTGAGAGGGGGAAGGGGAGGGGCTGTGTGTGTGTGTGTGTGTCTATGTGTGTGTTTTGTGTATTACTATGTCCTCTGCATTTGTGCTCTCTTCTTTCTGCATGTGTTGTGTGTTGGTGTGTGCCTCTGTTTGGGTATGTGAGCGTGTGTGTGTGTGTGTGTGTGTGCATAATTGTCATTTGTAATGGGGGAGAGAGGTTACTAGTCGAGCGTTCTCTTGGGCCACAGTGTCAGGAGATTCAAGCTGCAAGCCATGTGACTCGGCAGAGAGCTTCAGGGATTGGCTGAGCCCGTCTGTGACCTCAGCAATCTGCCCCCTCCCTCCTCAGCCGCCCTCCACCCCCCCCACCCACCCCCCACCCCCCAACACATACACACACCTCCCTCTCTCTCCCTCCCTCTCTCCGCCTCCCTCCCCTCTCTTTTTTTTTTCTCCAAATAGCTTTTTTTTTTCTCTCTCCCCTCCTCTCAGCATCCTCGGCCGAATGTGTAGGTTAGAGCCGCAGTAGCAGTAACAGCAGCAGCAGCAGCAGCAGTAGCAGCAGTAGCAGCATCCATGGCTTAAGCCCCGGCTCTGATCGGCAGCTAGCCCGGCCACCCCCCCCCCCCCCCCACCCCCTCCTTCTCTCTCTCTCTCTCACTCTGTCTCTCTCTCTCTCTGGGCTAGTTGACAGGCGACGTCTGGGGGTGTTGGAGGCTCACAGTTAGCCAGGGCGTTAGCCACACGCACACGGCTGCTCTGCTGGCCATCCATTCTACTGTATCTGTCTGGTATCTCTCTGGTAACCGGGGGCTTCGTGTCTTCTCCCCTCCACCCCCCTCCACCTCCTGCTTTCATTTCAGGCTCCTTGGAGATAGAGGAATGCAAATCTGCAACCATGATGGAAGGTAAGATGCAATTCTTTTTTTCAATTCACGTCCTCCTTTTCTGTTCTAATTCAGCATAATCCTCCTTTATACCCGTTGTCCTACGGTGCTTCATCTGATGGCAAGTGTGTGTGTCTGTGGGTGTGTGTGTGTTTGGGAGCTTCAAATGTCATAAGCTGCCCTGCTATTTTGAGTGCACGCATTCCGGTGACTTGCATGTTATTCTGAGGGAAGGGCACAGCCACTGAATGTCTGTACCATGGAGGCACAATGGCTAGGCTAATTGAACCGTGTATATGTGTGTGTGTATGTCTGTGTGTGTGTAACACCCCCCCCCCCCCCCCACCACCACCACCCACCACCCTCCCTCTTCCCGCTTCCCGTCGTAAAGGATTATTTGGATTTATTGTGCAGGAGGGCTTATGTGCCCAGCTGGCTCACTTGTATAAATTCTCTTTGTATGGTGTACCCTGACACGCACACACACACACACACACACACAAACACAGTGCATTATGTATCTGTGTATCTGTTCATGCTACAAGGCCATTTTAACCAGCATTCATGTGTGTATGTGTGTGTGTGTGTG
This sequence comes from Centroberyx gerrardi, assembly GCF_048128805.1. Lineage (NCBI taxonomy): Eukaryota > Metazoa > Chordata > Actinopteri > Beryciformes > Berycidae > Centroberyx > Centroberyx gerrardi. Next base: position 23,416,888 of record NC_136005.1, read on the forward strand.
TATGTGTGTGTTTGTACCCACCCATGGTCAGATTGATCCATCACCGCTGGGTTGAGAGCGAGAAAAAGGAAATTCTTGATTGTTTCAGTTTCATGTCCCTTTAATTGATGACATCATCAGGGGCAGGCCAGTGATGGACGGATGACTCCATAGCTCTGCAGCTGGCACACGAACGCCTCTGCCATCTTTTATTTCCTGGCTTTTCATCCTATATTAAATTCAAATGCATGGTCATTTATTTGACCAGAACCGCATCAATATTTTGACTTGTACTACATTAATCTGGCTTTGTTTAAGCTTTGTTTTTACCTCCATGATACACAGGCAACATATTGAGGTGAATGAAAATGGGAAATATTATCTTCAGCTTTATTATCTTCAGGATTTATGGAACAAATGGAGAATAAAAAAACTGATGTTGGCCATTATTGACAATATTGACTACAGTAAAGTACACTGCCTTAAAATGTCACCCATCAATCCCTGCTCATGTTTATTTCATGCCAGTGTTCGCTACAAGCCAGATGATATAGGCCTCAGAAGTGTAATGAGTTGCTGTTGCATGAGTAATGGTATCATTCAGGCCTATTTATCCCAGTGTGTTTGGTAAATGAACTCCATGCCTGTCTGTCTGCCTGTCTGTCATCGTGTGTGTTTGCATGCTTTTGTGTGCTTGGTTATTTATATGTGTGTGTGTGTGTGTGTGTCTGACTGTCACTGTGTATGCCGGTGGCCCCGCTTCCGAGGAAGAATCTCATTAGCTGGTTGTCTGTTTCTGTGTGTGTGTTTCTGTGTGTATGTGTGTGTGTGTGTGTGTGTGTGTGTCAGAGTGTGTGCCTGTGTCTGGGTATCAGTGTTTGGACAGGAGTGATCTGGCTATGTGTTCCCTTGTTGTTGGCTCTCAGTGTTATGGGGTCTACACACCAGAGCAAAAATGTTGTGATAGTGGCAGTGGCCAGTTCATTTAAATTAAGTATGGAGGTGAATGGTGGGCAGGTACCGACCCATTGATTTTTGGACAATAGTAAATTTCAGTGGCAGTTTTCCAATAGTTGTCAGTTCCCAGTAGTTCGGACGTGGTGATTTTCAGCAGCAGTTTTCAGCCATGTTTGATCCAGTCCTGCTCTCCTGTCACTGCTACCGATGCTGCTGTGCCTATTGGCCTTTTAGAGTGTGGTGCATGTTTCTATGAAGATGCTATGGAGGGTGGTGTTATGTATGTTTAGCCAGTATTTCATAATTGAAAGAAGGGGGAGCAATGGTGATGTCATGAAAACAGTCAGTGAGACTCATTAATTTATTCAAACTCTATGGTGAGGGACTCCCATGAGGGACATTTGGTTTGCAGACGGGGTTTACAGTAAAACACATAACAAAACAATAAAACAATAAAAACACTTCACAAAAGAAGCACAGTAAAACATTAAACAAATCTCTGCACCATATGCCACACACAAACATTGGTTGATAAGACCAGACAGGGAGTTATTACCTCAATATAATGTAATAAAATGTAGCATGAAAAAAAAATGTATCAGTCCTCAGCAAGTTGACATGCTATTGCACCATGAAAAAGACCAAATGGTACAGTAGATCTTGTGTTGAACATTACAATAGTACAACAGTCTCATGCTGTGTCACTCATAGAATTATGAACAAACATTACAGCTATCTAGGCTATAACTAAGGTCATGACCATGATATACCTGGAAGTGCCCTTTCTACCCATGCTAGTCAGACTTGGGAAGGAGCTGTGATTGTAGCCCACAGCCACTTCGTGATCAATGATGTCTAATATGCTGACTGAGCAGGTATAGATGCGTGACAGTGCTTTAAGATAAATAATAAATATATGCTCTCTCACAGCGATAAAAACACTCAGAGAACACAATTCCTACTAGTTAATGATTAGCCTCATCATTCAAAGCTATTGATCCAAGGCTTCCCCTATGGTACCTGTCTACTATATGTGTTTTGAAGGTTAAAGTCTAGCTACATCTTGCACTGTGTTAATCAGTAGAAAGGGATAGTGTTACGTCTAAAAAACAAACAACAACCTAATCTTTTTATATGTTCTGTCTGGCTTTTGATGGGTAATCTCTATCAATCTCTCTATTACAGGGACATAGCAATATGCAAATTTCATGATTCTGATGCAATATCAGAAATGCAGAGTTGCCTATGGTGGCACAAGGATAGTCTGATAATAGTAGCAGAACCTAACTGGTGCTTAAAGGATTTGACAACCAGTTGTCCTGTAGACTGCCACAAGGGAATCACACACTAATAGTATGTCAATGGAAGGTTCTGCAATTTTAGTTCAACAGTGAGTGATGATGAGCTAATCTATAGGACCCCCACCCCCTCCCCGCTCTCCTAGGAGTGTGCTGTCCTGCCATCAGCTGCATGTGTCACGGGCCAGGTATTGGGTAACAGTTGCAGGGAGGGGAAAGCAACAATCTGCAAATAGCTTCCCTTCCATTAGAATGGCTAGCACAGGCTTAGCGTGGACTGTGTGACGGCTGGATTACAGTCAGGTGTTAAAATTGGACGCTAATCCTGGTTAGTGCTGCTTTTTAAAGCCCCGTGCCATGGCCAGCATGGTCATCCCTGGGTTAAGAGCTGGGGCAAAAGACAAGGGAAGAGGGATGCATTTAATAATTTGTGCTAGCAGCAGGGATGCCAGACCCCCTTAGTACTTTAAAATCCCTCCAGTGTGTATGTGTGTATCAAGATACAGTAGATATGGATGTAGTGGTAAATAAAAAAGTGGGTAAACTATGACCTGCAGTTATTGATCATCATAAGGAAAATGACCACCAATATAAACAAATCAGTTATACTTTCAGAAAAGCATTATATTATGCATATGCTTAATCTGCTTGATACTACTTACTATGATATATTCTATGAGTTTACATCATAAAGATTTATGTCAGCCTGAAATGGCAGGTACTGTAAACTGAGTCTAGGTGGGTTTACTGCGGGAGGGATTACTGCATCCCTGGTTGTGGTGCACAGTGTATGTACTTTGATGCTAGCCAAACGTCTTTGTAAGTAACAGATCTCCTGTGTGCTTCTCTGTAGTCACGATGCAGCCTGTGCTTGTGCGGCGCTGATTTCACTAGTAGCTTACTCAGCTTCCCCCCAGGTAACCGTGCAGGAACATGGTGGGATGCCTGCTCCCACGGGACTTTGAGCCTAGGAGTTGAAAGAGTTTGTTTGTAGTGGCATTTTCTTTAACCAGTTGCTGGAAAAAAATTAACAGATCAATCACATTTCTCTGGCACAAACCTCATGCTTCAGTTGTAAATTCACATCCATTGACATTAGTGGCTGCTCTTTCTTTTATATTCCTAGTTTATAGCAGTAGGAATCAGACTGTCGCAGGAGGCCCAGTGCTTAGGACCGGTCAGGCTGAACCTTGGATAAACCCTTGACTGGAATGTTACTAAGCAGAGGTCAGAGAGGACAACTAGGTCTACAGTATATGGTGGGCTCCACCTCATTCCTTAGATGCTAAGATATTATCTGACTTGTTTAATAATTTGTAATTATTTTGTTTGAGCATTATGGGAGTTGAGAGGGGAGGTTTTCTTCAAATATCACATGCTAACATACAATTAAAAACAAAACAAAAACAACCTTTTCACTTAAGTCCCTGTCCATCAGCTCATTGTGTTTGCTGGCCATCTTGAATGATCATGCATAGCTTTGTGTGTCATTTTCAAGCAATCAATGATGTGTTGTTTGGTGGGAATGTGCCTCACCTCCTTGTGCCAAAACACCACAACACAAGGTGTTTGTATGTCCTTCTGAAATGGTAGTGGATTAGCGTACAAGCATGCAGGTTCATTTCCATTGACTCAGCTTGTCAAGAGCATCTCAGCATGAAATATCATCTCTTTCCATTGGCTTATAATGGAACCAAGATGATCTTGCTGCTGAGATCCTTGTGGGAAGCCCAGTCTGTGTTAGTATTTAGGTCTAGTGCCAGGCCTTACACAGCAGCTTAACCTTAACCCATCACTGCTATCAAATATCATGAAATTCAGGCTTTATCCTTCAACAGGCTTATATGTCCATTGATGCATTTTTTTTTTTTTTTATATGCAATAGATGTGGGCCATACCGGCTGCATGAAACATTTGTGTTAATGGTGTATGTTTCCTCTGGAACCCTTTAGGGATTGTTAAACTTCCCCCTGTCCTAGACCCAAATGAGAAATTTAGTGTCTTGCCATTGGGCCCAAACGCACTATAACTCTTGTCATGTGGGGGATGCATCGTAACTCGCCCTCACTAGTCAGGGGGAGAAACAGGGTAGCATAACCTCTGAACAAACAGTATGACATGAATCCTGTGTGTTTAAAGGAAAAAATTAAAAGAAAGCAGAATTATATCTCCCTGCCATCCCCCCATGTTTTGGGTCTTGTGTCATAGTTTTAGAATCTCTGCTTTAGAGCGCTGTGTAGCTCTAACCTGGTGTTAGTCTAGTCTGATGGGTGTTGCTGTGGCCTAGACGCTCCCATGGACACACACACACACACACACACACACACACACACACACACATATATACCCACCATGGAATTCACTGCAAATGGACACTACTTGCACACAGGCCTTAGATTATCATAGTCCCCAGGTGCTGATTAATATGACATTTTGTGTTATCAGCCAACAAGCCCATCGAGATGTAGAGTCAGAGGGAGAAAGAGGCCGACAGGCAGGATGCTGCAAGGAGTAATGTTAGGGCTGCTGGCAGCTCTACAGGAAATTCCTGCACTGGAGCAGAATAGGAGTGGCAGATTACTGCTTTAATAACATGTGTTTGCAGCACATGTGTTAGTATTGCGCAGTCGAACAGTAGTGCATGTAGTACTGAACACTCTAAGCTTTGTGCACAAATTGATAGAACGTATGTTGTGTTGAAGGAAATTGGTACACAGGTTGGGAAAGTGACCGACAAGGCTACTAATGACGTCAGAAGGTATTCTAGGAAGGTGACAAGTCTGAGTCACCGGCTTTTCTTGGAGACACAGCAGTGTGTGTGCATGCATGCCTGCTTACATGATACAATATGATACGATGCTGGCATGGAGACTTGTATGTGTGTGCATGCTTATGTTGGTGCGAGTTGTTTGTGTGTTTGTGTGTGTGCGTGTCTGCCACACTCTGTGAGCAGACCACAAAGGAAGGCTCACTGTTGAATAGAATAGGTCCTTTGTGGCCGCGGTTGACAATAACTTTGACAGAGACCCAAATGAACTTTCCCACAACGAAGACACGCAGGGACAGAGACCGAGACCGAGGGGAGGGAGGAGGGGAAGGGAAGCGCAGTCAGAATGAGTTGTCTTGTTCTTGTTCTCACTCTCCTCACACCTCTTCACCCCACATTCATTCACACACGACAGCCCATCATTCTCACACGACAGCCCTTCCAATTTCCAATTTGTTCTTTGTGGAGACACACACACAAACACACACACACGCACACTCACACGCACATGCACCAGCTTATGTAATGATGCCTCAGATAGACAGATAAACAGGCATGTTTGTGTAATCCAGTGGTAGCTGGAGGAAGACAAGGTTCTTTTGCAGCGTAATCAGACCCTTTCCTTAGGATAACATACCTGATGTCAAAATGTTCTGCTTCCTGATTCAGCTGCACAAAGGCCTTTGTAATAAATGTCAACAGACAAGTACGACTACTTAAAGGTATTTTGCATTTGCCTGTCTGAACCTGTCTGAAGAAGCAGTGTATATAGAAAAATATAAAAAAGCACTACAGTAAATCTGCCTTCAGTCACATTCTGTTCCCAGGCTGTGTGGCTGTGTCATGCTACTTCCCCATTGCCTTTTATCATATAGTGTAACTACTGTATAGTGGCAAAGGCGACACTATTCAGTCTAAGCTTATATCTGCCATTATGAGAAACTCTCAAAGCTTTAGCTCCATTTGCGCTGGAAGAACAGCGCCCTCTTCCTGTTTTGTGTCATAAAGCAATATTTACAATAGTTATACTTATGTCTCAAAATCAGTGCGGTAATGATTTATTGATGTTAAAATGCTACATGTTACACCTTTAAGACAAACGGGAAGTAGCATAGACTGTTAACCAAGAGACATGAGACACTTTTTTTTTTTTGCCTGACAGGACCCACACAGATATTAGAGTAGGTGACAATAGGTGATTTGTTGTCAAAGATATGTGGTCTAATTTACTACAATGGCTGTAGGTTTACCAAGGGAAAGCTGGACAAGCGTTTGTATTGCTGCTGTAACACTAATGTCATCACAGTGATAGGTTAGGGTCTGTGCAGTGGGTGCCTCTGTGGCGTGAATCGTGTCAAAAAAGCAGACGGGGAAAGTCTCATTGCCATTGCCGGATCTATCAACAAGCAGAATGCGGGCTAGAGCCAGTAAAAGGTAGTTTATTGCCCTGCTAATGACCTTTATCTTGTTGTGAGAGACAACACACACATCCACTGTTTGCTAGTCAAAGTTTTATGAATGGCGTGGCGTGCTATGCTGTTTGACTGATGCTTCCTCTCTGTGTCTGCCCCCCCCCCCCCCACTTCCTCTTAAGGATGTGTTAAGGTTACAGACTAGATCCTCTCTGAGCATGTGACCCCGGATTAGAAGGTCTTCTTTTATCTCTCACTCCTCCCAGACATACACACACACACACACACACACACGTACGCTAGGAAATGGTGCTTTGATGATAGTGTCTTTGACAGCAGCGACAGAAGCCATACTGTACGGCTCGGAGAGCAATCCAAAATACCCCATTACAGAAGGAGAGACGAGACGGGCAGAGAAGCAGAGAGAAAGAGCCATAAAAAGAGAAAGAGAGAGAGAGAGGCTGAGAGAAACCGAGAGATAGATGAAGGGAGAGAGTAACGTCTGGCAAAAGGGAAGAAGCAGGTAAACAAAATGGGGAGTGGTTGAGATAGAAGAGGAGATGAGGGGAGGTAAAGTGTCCAAGTGGAGGAGAGGCAGAGGCAGAGACGGAGAGGCAGCGATAGCGTGAGAGTAGGAGAGCTAGATGGAAAGAAGCAATGATAGCGTCAGAGCCCCAGAGGGAGAGGGGAAGACAAATAAATACAGAGGGAGAGAGAGACAGAGAGAGAGACAGAGAGGTGGGAAAAGGGAGGGAGAGAGGACAGTATATATGATCATCATGCAAGGCCTGTATTTTGTTGAGTCACTTCCTCGTTTGGGTGACATCACTGGTCTTTTTTGGCATCCTATCAGCTCGCTTGGTGGGAACACTGTCTCAGAGTGAATGGAGGGGGAATGCCTGAAATAACACAAATGGAAGTATGCAGTGACACAAACACAAAAAGAGTGTTAAACAAATCAAAACTATCTTATCTTTTAGATTCTGCCTTGATGGAAAGGCAAAGGCTTTGGAAAGAAATGCATACATAGGCATCAACTTCACTATTTATATTTGTCTAAAAAACAAATTTCAAGCATTTAAGCATAAGCCTTTAGATCAAACTGGCTTTAAGATCATGAAAAACATAGTACATTCAATCAGACGTGTCCAAACTTTTGACTGGTAGTGTACTGTTCACTTTCCGCATCCAGCTTGTCCCATCTTGATTGTCACCATCACTAATGTCACATTCATCTATTGCCACCCCTTTCTATTTGAAAGGGCCGAGCCTAGTTAGCCTCACTTGTGTACAGTTTGCTAATGCAATTCTTTGCCAGTACCAAGGTGTGTTTTGCTGCTCACCCAGAAGCTTTTTCACATCAATGAGCCCATTCAGGTCGCTCAATCAACCCTCCTCATTCACTGTTATGTATTGCCCCAGAATGATGATGTTTTTCATCTCAAACACATTAGAGCCCAAACAATGGCGACACTGACTCTGGTGGCTGCGTCTCTCTCTCTCTCTCTCTCTCTCTCTCTCTCTCTCTCTCTCTCTCTCTCTCTCTCTCTCTCTCTCTCTCTCTCTCTCTCTCTCTCTCTGTCTCTGTCTCTGTCTCTGTCTCTGTCTCTGTCTCTCTCTCTCTGCTCCAGCTCTGTGCAGCCTCCGCCTCACACCAGCAGTCCTTTTCCATCTGAGAACCTTTCTCTTCTCTCTCTTTCTGGAAAGATCTTTCTCTCCTTTCTTCCCCTGAGTGTCTCTTATTTCCTGTTGTCCTGCTGATGTGGAACGCTTCTCTTCTTTCCTCTCCTACGCTCCTTTCCTTTCTTCCTGCACTGTCTTTTATATTATACAGGGAGGGATGGAGAGGCATGGCGGTGGGGATACCCTCAGGGAAGCTGGATTTATTTTGGCCATATATTATTAATGGCTTCTGTGTGTAATGTATTCAGCTCCCAAGCTAGTTAGTGCTTGGCATGTTCTCCTTCTGCTCTCACTGTTTTAATTTTAAAAAATCAAACAGTTGACATTAAATCTTATTGTTATCAAATATATGGAAGTTGTCTGACCTTGCTTTTCCCGATTTTTTATTTTTTTTATTTTTTTATTTTTTTAATCGCAAGGCACCTGAACTCGACACTGGTATTGATACATTTGAAACGGCACAGCATGAGAGTGTGTGTGTTTGATGATGCAGGTCTCTGGTGTTGTTGTTGTTGTTGTGCATGCAGTGTGCCAGAGCAAAGCATGAAATTGCTGTTGCCCTGTCCTTTATAACAAGGGTTTGTAAGCTTTTTCCACCCCGTGACCCTAATTAGTAATTTAGTCTGTCTAGTACCTTAACTCATTTGAGCGTGTTGTTTTTTTGTGGGTGCCCACCGAAACTAGGCTTGAAATCCATATATCGTACTGAAACACAGTTTAAAGGAAAAAGTCACTTTTGGATACTCTTACTCTGTTATATCAATCTATGATGTTCAGTGCAGTTCACTTATTTTGTGCTGAACTGTTGCGATTTACTCTTTTATTGTATCCACTTTCCCTCAACCTGCTTTTTCTACTTCTACTTCAGTTAGCGATTTCCTACATTTCCCAGAATGCCTTCTGACAACCCCTAGAGAATGTGCATGAACCTGCGGCATTCAGCTGTGGGTTATATGTGTAGGTGAAGAGAGCGATGGCGATAGTATAGTAAGAGCAAGAGTTTTTCAAGTTGAAAAAAAGCGAGTCGCGCCCCTTACTCAAAACACAACATGTCTTGTAGCTGCATTGCATTCTGGTCTATCGAGGCTACTGTCAGTGGAGAAATTGGTTTCTCTTCCTCTTCTACAATGGATTTCTCCCTGTGTGATTTTTGAGCGTCGGTGCAACATGGTGAGTCTGGAAAGAAGCTCTTGCTCTTTGATTCTGAGGGACTGACACCAAAACCTGATGTTATGTTGATTGTTTTAGATCAGTGTTTCTCAACCCAGCCCCCCCCCCCCTTGTTTTAGCTCCAGCTCTATTCTTGCACACCTGATTCAATTAAGGTGTCATGAGAATGTGTGGCCCTTAATTGAATCAGTGTGCAGGAGTAGAGCTGGAGCTAAAAATTGCAGGACAGGGGGTACATTAGGACTGGGTTGAGGAAAAACAGTTTTAGATAGCTGATAGATTTTTCTGCTATCAAACTCCGTTGTAGCTGTGCTGGAAATATCTCAGCGTGACCTCACACCGTCTACGTTTGGTTTATCCGTGGGAGTGAGAAAAATACAGCAAACAACCAATTGTGCCCAGAAATGCAAGGTACATCGCCAGTAGCTGTTTTTTAAGTGTTTTTAGGGTGCGATTTTCCTTTAAGAAATGAGACATTTTAGGAATATTTGCTTTCAGCACTATGTGCTGACATTAGTAGGCTTACCAGAAGAAATGGCATTGGATTGGTCCGTGTATGTATGACAAATCCCCTTTTTGTCATATCTGTGGCTGTGTCTGGGGCCGACACTGGGTGTATGTGTACTGTATGGCTATGAGCCAGAGCTGTGCAAACAGATGTCGGTTTCAATCAGCGGAGGATGCAGTGACACAGTGACGCAGACACATGGCTACAGGAAGAGATTAGCAGCTTTTAGATTGATACCGGGAGGGTGGAGAGATGTAGTGATGAGGGAGGGATTGAAAGGTTGGAGGGATGGGTTGATGCAGGGCTAGATAGAGAGAGAGAGAGAAAGAATGAGAGAGAGAGGGAGGGATGGAGGCAAGGATTGAGGGTCAGAGTAATGAGATCCATGAAAGTGGGATGAATTGAGGGTTTTGAGGATGTGATTAAAAAGAGAAACGCGCACAGCATGGGTGCAAGTGTCTCTGGCCAGCTGTGCGTGGCATGTTGACAGGCTTGTACTGTTTGTGCGGAAGCTGTAACGCGTGGGAACTGTGCAGTGTGTGCATGCGAGTGCAAGGCTTTGCGTGTGTGTGTTTTGCATATATTAGGCTCTACATTTTTCCCAGGTTATGTCTATGCATGTGTGAAAGAGCGAAAGTGCTTGAAATGCTTCTCAGTATCATTCCTGCCAGCTGTGGCATGCAGCAATATAACACCGTGTACGCCAGTGTGCGCACATTACACGCATATTTGTGCAAGTGTTTGCATCTGTGTGACTCTCAGTAAAAAGAAAACATGTTTGCAGACATGACTGTGTAGCTGATGTCAGTCACTAAACTGAGGTCATTGTTTTTAGCCCCTAACACCTCTCCAGACAGATTCAGCTGTCACTTGGTCCTGTAGCTCCATAAATTAAGCCTTATCTTATAATTAGCCTTTATCTAAGAATTTAAGAGTCATTTTTGATATATGTGTGTGTGTGTGTGTGTGGGAGAGAAGAGTCCAGGGTGACTAATCCATGTATGCTCTGTCTCAGTTCACCACCAGCTTGGCGGAAGCCATAAAGAAACAAACAGAAGCAAATGAAATGATGGCGACTGAGGCATCATGGTGGCTCACAGGGCTCAGAGGCCTTCCACTGTCTCATAATGTTGTGGGTTCGAATTCAACTCACCTGTCGTTTTTTCATTTTAGACGCATATATATTATCTTTGTGACAGTATTCACCACTAGGCTGTAATGTTGAAGGAATCTTTTTTTTTTTCTGCGGCTGCATGATTCTGGTTAAAATGATCATTCTGTTTATTTTGTTAGATACCATGGTCACAATTATTAATCACAGTCATGATTTGAGGAACTTGATTATCTTATTGCACTTTTGACATCTTACTGTATATCAACATCTTGACTATCAGCTACAGAGGATGTTCTAAAAGAAATGAAATGTTTCAATAATGCTGATATGCCAATATTTTAACTTTGGAAACTATAATTGTGATATATACAATTATAGACAATTGTGCAGCCTTACTTTCACCACAATGTTGACAATTGTGTGTGAGTGCAAAAGTCATTATCTATATAATACACTGTATACAATTGTACATACAGTATAACATAGATCTACATAATCTGTATAGGCAGGTTCTCAAAAGCATAGAACAGTAGAAATGGTTCTGTATAAAACTGTATAAAACTGTATAGCTTTTATACTTTTTTTTTAAGGATTAAGTGCAAAGGGAGTGGTAGGATATCCTGGCCAATACTCATGATGATGTTATGAATGAAGTAAGGGAATTAATAATTGCATGGAGACTGACAGTATGTTATTGGCTTTCTGTATGCTTGCTTTCAGATGAATAGCTGTGATTAATTAGCAGATTATGACTGAGATTGTTGATTTAGAAAGATGCCTGGTAAACCATAGACTTAAGCAGCTCTGTTGTCTGCTTTGCCTGAATTAGAGATAGGCCCTCTCTCTCTCTCTCTGTGTGTGTGTGTGTCCTGCTGTCATTTTAAGATGACCTCAATCATCAAGGTTTTCTCCTATCCAGAACACATTGTGTTTGCATACATGAATGTGCCCATAAAGGTGTACATGGATTTGTGTCTGCATTGCACATATGAGTTTGTGTGTGTGTGATGATGATGATGCTGGAGACGGTCCTTTGCCAGCCGTTGTCCCAGCAGCTATCAGATGGATGACTCATAGCAGATAGGATTTCATTAGCAGACATCAGACCTTCCACAGAATAGAGGAGCCATTGATTTTCACCATATCAGCAGGGAGAGAGAGAGGGAGACAGAGAGGGAAAGAGAGGGAGAGCAAAAGGGAGGCAGGGAGAGGTGGGAGACAGACAGAGGTACAGAGAGAAGCGCGATTGAGGGGAAACTGCATATCAGCGAAACTAAACCACACGGCACAAAGCACCTGTCATCTGAATTCCCACTGTAAGACACTGGTGAGGATTACCGAATGGAGCGTTGTCTCTACGGTGTCTGTGCATATGAAGAAAGATGGCCACGCAGGATTTTTGATACCCTATCTGTTTGTCTTTGAGTCATTTTTAAGTCGGTATCATTCAGAAAAATGTTAAAATTCAACAGGGGAGGATGGGGAAGGGAGGCTTTGTTTAATATTCTGCAGTTTTCCCTTGAAGTCTATATTTCCTACAGGGAATGCATTAAGGAATTTGTTAACTCGGATCCTGTGTTCTGGTAAATGTGTTTGACATATTTCCCTTTGGTATAACAGTAATTGTTTTCGCGACTTGCGAGTTCCTGAGCAGTCGCCCACCTACTGTTCCTATAACCGGTGCTGATGCTGACACTTGTTTTTCTCCCAGTTGTATGAATATCAAACCTTTAATACCATCATAAACCAAAGGAATGGATTGATCCATATTGTATATTTTGCACTCTGGGATTACTTGTTGAAGAAGTCATTTTGTCTAAAGAAAGTGACAGGGAAAATGCTTAATGTTCACAGTGAATATAACCTTCAGTGGTTCAGTAATGTCACAGGCTTTTCAAAGTCACATCAGATGAGAGTAACTGAACATGGACATTTTTAACCAAAGTGTATCATTATAGGTAGTTGCAGCCCCCCCCCCCCCCCCAATCCCCTCCTGACTCCCCAGGGCTAAGCTGTGCCTCGTGGTATGGCATAAATTTAGTGATGCCTTCTTGTTTCTGTCCTTAATTGTGATGCACCCACCTATTGTTAGGGAGGGAGGGATGGAGGAGTGAAGGGGAGAGAGAGACTGACTGATAAATACCAGGAAGGACAAAAAGACAGAGACAGTGATAGATCAGAAAGAGAGCGATATTGATATCACAGTCCCTTACATGGACATCAGTATGGACAGTGCTGTCAGGTTACTCTTGCTATCTTAAGCACTAGCAAAAAAAGAGAAAACAGCCTGGAACCAGCATGCAATTCACCAGCCAAATTAATTTTCACACCTTTTCTGCCTTATTGGATAGTACAGACGAGAATAACAGGACAGGAGGAATAAAGAGAGAGATAAAGGTGAATTGATGCAAACTGGATCCAAGATGCTCTGCAGCCTTTCTCCCTGCACCACAGAGTCATCACTCTTCCCCACTTTAAACAGTTTCTCACAGATTCAGGACCTTATTGACCTTTTTTTGTTCAGGGACTGTGAGAGATTCCTCTCTGGCCATTTAGCATCCTTTCAAAAACAATGGGCTGGGCAAACCCACGTGTCCAGAGTGCAATTTGTCCAAATTTAAAAGGGGAGGGTGGAGGGGAGAGAGAAGTCCCTCCCCTCACTTTACCACTAAGTTAACCACTATCTATAGTTGGCAACAGCAGTGCAGTAGGAATGTCATCCTGTTCTCTTTCCTTCTTTAAATGAGATTACGCCCACTAACTGGCTCTTTAGTTGTACATCAGCAGAATTTCTCATCTTCGAGGGTTGTTTGAAGTTGATTTGCCTCGAAGACGACCACACCGCAAATACAGGATGTTTGACAAGCTCTTCTCCACCCATGCTGAGGGCTATTTTTCTCAGAATCACAGGGACGTTTCATTCCTCTCCCCTCTGGCGAGTCATAAGAGCTAGCGCATCACTCAGCCCTCTGCAAATATGTGTTTTGTTTGCCATCGTTGGGGAACCAAAATGGAGACTGTCCTCCGTACTGTTCAGCAGCATTCATATTTATGTCAGGTGTTCCCTTAATGCAGCATATGCATCTGTTTAACCCTTTGAGCCTGGAAGCCAAATGGGAATTAAAATCCCTCAGTACTCAAGTACCCAGATTTATTAACACATGAATGTATAGTGTAACTACTCTCCTCCTGTGGGCACAAAACATAAGTGAGCCCCGGTCTTATTTTGCGCCCCAACCTACTGTTGTAATGTCACGCAGTCTGTGTTTTTGTTTTCCCATCGGCAGCTGATTCACAGCTGATTTTGGTGCATATTTGGTAAACATGGTGTATCTGAATTAATCTTCTGTGTACTGGATATTTACATCGGCTATGTATCCTGATCATCATACTTGTACCAATTCCTCTTGGCACTGTATGTGAGATTCTGTCCAAACTGTGATTGTGTGAGATATACTGTAGGTATTATATATTGATTTTCTCATAAAAAATGCTGTTAGGCTAGCAGAATACTTGAGATCCCATTCCTAGAATCCAATATTTTGATGCCTTTTAATTTCAATTGATTGCCTTAAAACTGATTGAAATTGAAACTGATACCAAAAAAATGGGTACCAAGCCAGGAGGGGGTTTCACATTCTTTTTTACCACAGTGTGAGCCAGAGAGGGAGAGGGGAGCGGAGTGGAAGTTAGCCAGCACCGGCCTCAGGCTGTCTCTGCCGTTTATACTGTCTGAGAGCACAGCAATGGGATTCTGCATGGTGTGAATGTGTGTGTGTGTGTGTGTGTGTGTGTGTGTGTGTGTGTGTGTCTGTACGCGTGCATGCATGCAAGAGCTCGGGGGCTGCTGTTTGAAGTAGGGCCTACACCGTCCTCCTCCATTTTGCATTATTTTAGTGCAGCAGTTGCAGCAGGATTCTCCTGTGATGGCCCCTGTTATCGTTTTAGAAGTAACAGCATGTTACATAACCGCCGAACACTGAAAAGAATGTCTCTTTTCTAAATATCTCTGTGCAGCTAACACAACGTGCTGAACAGGTATTGACAGCAGCACGATGACACGTGTTGAAATGTAACACAGAATGTGTTGTCGCAATTGAGACGCAAAATTTTCTTAGAATATTATGGGTATTAATCGTTCAGATTTATGCTTTCTTTAGAATAGAAGGTAATTCACATTCCTTAAGCATTGTTAAAAGTAAAGCATCGGATGTGTGAAAGTATTTGTCCCTTTTTTCCCCAAGTTTTTCCCAACCCATAAATACCTTAGGAGTTTGTTTAAAATCCGGACATGGTTCTTGTTCAGTTGTTCTCTTGAATCAATTTTTCATTGTTTTGGTTACTTTGCATTGCCGAAGATGGTAGGAAAAAACCGAGAGAAAGATGAAACGACATTGCATGAGCAAAATCTAAACCCACGCAGATGCAAAGAGTGAGCCAGCAGGATGACCCGTGTTCCATGTTCTGCAATCCAACTTCTAACCCAGATAACACCTCAAGGTCCCTATAATACAGTATGAGTGATGGTAGATGTGTGTGTGTGTGTGTGTGTGTGTGTGTGTGTGTGTGGTCTCATGCAACCTGCTGGTTATATAAGGTTTTCAAAAGCACTAGATAGCTGAGTGTTAGAATGACAGGAACCGGTGGTGTGTTTCCTCAAAGTGGTTCCAGATCTTGCGGTTCATTCTAGTTTCTCTCTCTCTCTTTCTCTTTTTCTCTGTCTGTCTCTCCCCGTCTCTCCCCCCTCCCTCTCTCACTCTCGCTCCCTCCGTTCCCCAAATGCAAACAGCAGTCGGCCGTGCGGTGATGTGAACGGTGCTTTATTTGAGGAATGTGACGCGGTGAGAAGCTGCAGTTAGAGGTTTTTAATAAGGCCCGGTCTTAATGGACCAAAGACAGCCGGGGCATTCCTCCGCTGGCCCAAAACCTGACCAAACCTATAATCTGGGTGTGAGGAGGGGCGGGGCGGGGCGGGGTGCAGTGGGCGATCTGCCCTAACCAGGACGGACTGAGATAGATTGTGGGAGGGAATAAGGGAGACGGAATCCACAGGAATTTGGGCCAGCTTTTTAGGATCCTATCTCAATGAGCGGCACGGGAAACGGAGGGGAAGACGAAGTGGAGGGAGAGAGGAGAGGATGCGGTCTCTTTGTAAATATCCTTCCTTTCCGAGTCGTCCATTTTCAAGTCACTTCTGTGTCTCTTCAGGCTGTGAAGTGTTGACACAGATGACACCCCTCTCTACTTTATTTTTCTCTGTCTCTCCTTCTCTCTGTGTCCTCGTTTTTCTAATTGTTTGGTTTTTTTTGGGGTTTTTTTTTACAAACAAAGTAATTTCCTGTGTTCCCCAGAGGCAGAGAAGAAGAACGTGTCCAGGCTGCATCTGAGCCACTGATACACATCAACTCTCTATTAGGCCTCATCTGGACTAGACCACACACAGAAAGCCAGGCAGCACATTGTGTGTAACACTATTCATATGGAAACTTTCATTCTGGGCAGACTCATAATCCGACTATTTATTGTACAGTACGTCTCCTTGCTTCTGTCTCCTTCCCTCTCTTTATGTCTCTCTATCTCTTACATCACACACACGTACACACAAACACATGCACCCGATCCCTCTCTCTGGCACATTGACCAATCATATAGCTGGCACGGTAGCTGCAAGATATCTGATTGGCTGCTGGGAAAGCGGAAAGCTGTGCCCAGGGGAGAAATGATGGAAGAGATTGTCACCTCCCTCTTCCCTGAGTCTTTCTCTTCGTTTGCCTCATCCCTCTCTTTTGTCTTTCGTCCTGCTGCTCCCTCTTGCATGTTTCTCTTGGGTGACCTGGTTTAAGGCAGCAGTACAGCTATAGTGTAATAAAGCACACAGCATGTAGGAAGACAAAGACTTTCGGGCTTATTTCTACCAAATCTCCACCTATCCATGTACTGTGACTGATATAGCCATTGCTATATTGATGTAGTCAGTCTTTTCCTCACTTTCTTTAAGTGGCATGGACAGCAGTGTGTTGTATGCAGAGATTTGCATTCACACACAGCACAGATGTCCAAAATACAGTTTCTTATGCTTCATAGTGGTGGGTGAGGGGGTATTTTTCCTTCTATTTCATCCACATTAAGTGGTTTCCGCATCACAAACAGCACAATTCAATTCTTAAGTCAGATAGGAGGAAATGTTTTGAGACTCGGCTGCCAAATGTGGCACCGCGGTAGATTCAGAAAAAGATGAGAGCGTTTGCATGCAGGAAAACCCAAGCTGATAGCAGAGCAGGTTAAAATTAGCTTAAAACACTGTAGGTGGACATGCTGTCCAGAGCAGCCGTGCTGGAAAGATGCAAGCCAGGCAAGAGGAGAATGCGCTATGCCAATCCATGGACTTTGCCAATTTTACTAGTGCATACAAATGAGTGACTATAAACCAGTTAATTTTCTATAATATCAGAAATTATAGATTACAGATTACAGATCAGAAATATCAGAAGGCATGCAGGTGGTATTTGGCATGCACAGTAGTATAGAGTTACTTCACTTCCCAATTTAGAGAGAGAAAGGAACACTATTGCCATCTGGTTGTGGTTTAAGTTGCCAGAATTGCACCCTTGCTTGAATTAATGTACCTAAATGAGGTTGTAAGGGTGAATCTGTTGTGCGATTTGTAGAAGACTAAAAAGGATTTCTAGAACGTGCATTTTTAATTGCTTAAAAGCTTGAACAGAGAAATTGTAATTTATAGTTTTACAATTCATAGTTTTGTTAAAACCTGTTTAATAAGGTAAAAGCATTGTTTTATTAATTTAGCTGCCCACTAGCCTTATTTATAAAGGGTGTTTAATATGCAGCTGGCTAACCTTTGGCGTCACACCCACACCCTGATTCACTTCATCTACTCCACGGTGCCACAGGTGGGCTGTTGCATGACAGCCTGACATTGATAGTCAACACAGAGGTGTAGCTATAAAAAGCCTAGACCTTACCTTCATGAATAATTAAAACTAACTCTGTTTAAGGGGCTGCCTCAGTCCACCTTGCTTCAGCAAATTGCTATATCAATGAAGCATATTGAGCTACAATATTTTACTAATCATATTTCTTTTGTTAATTACCAGGCCCGAGCCCTCGACTGGCAGCAGGAGCTCTTTCATTTGAAATGATTAAAACTCCCCAAGCCTCAAGCAGGCCTTTGCCTATAGAAACACTCCGCTAACCAACTCACACAATATGTGTTCATAGTTTTTGAGAGCTAACACGAGATGTGTGATAGACAGTGCAACCACCATGGGTGTGCGGAAAATGACGCATCCTTTTTTAGGCTAAGTACCAAGACTTTGTATAGAATGAACCAAGACCAAGAGACAATATTCATGAAGCTGTATCTGTCTGTGTAAAATAACAAACCAAACAAACCATACATACAAAAGATAAGATAAGAAATCTGATGAGTGGGGCTTACACTGTGAAAAGTGTCTCTGGAGACTCTCGGGTGCTGAGAGTTAGCCTCCCAGTCTATCTCCTCTTTGCAGAGCATTGAAGCAGTGCTGACCTATGAGGAGCCGACACCGTGATGAATGGGCTTATCTCACTAACAGGGCTAGTGGGACGAAAGGCAATTTATTAATTATCCTATTGTCTCGATGGAGCTGCAGTCACATACTGTACACACAAGAGAGGACACACAACTACTTGCATGGCCGCTCTGCCTTCCTCTTTAAATACGCAGCCGTACCATCATGTGGACTCTTGTGCGTGCACACGTGAAGACAGGCAAACATACAGTAGAAGAAGAAAGGGAATGGAGGAAGGAGGACTCGGAATGGAGAGCGAAGTGGAAATAGTAAGTACTTAAAAAAAAGTTGCATGATTTAACAATAAAACAACGGCGCTGGTATTTATGGATCATCAGTTCAGTCCGCAGTTATCACTCCCACACAATGTCACACCAGTTTGAGCCAGGAATGGGATCAAAGCCATTTAAGTGATTGGTTACTTGGTGCGTTGGCAGTCAGAAAGGGGATTTGGCATCGAGAAGAGTACCCATACAGTACATTGGAAGGACAAACGGGCCACTCCCCAGAATTATATCTACCGACACACGCACACATAGAGTCCACTTTATAGAAGCTTGATATAACGCTGTGCCTGGGATCAGAAAGGAAAGGTTCAGTGGGTGTAATTGAGACTGGGAGCAGAGTGACTGTAACATAACATATGCCGTTTGGCTGTTGTAAAATAGATGCTTGATTTTATCCCCTCAAGTCTCCTCATAAAGTCTCACTTTTACCATCAAGGTGGGAAAATACCACCAGCTTATTCCAAGATTTTAAACTTGGCTTGGACAGATGCCTTGGACAGTAGCTTTAGGTACTTTGGTTTGGCAATATCTTGATTAAACAGTTTTATCTTATAGCTCCAGACTTGGATCTGTCTTTTGTCTATATATGCACAAGGGTCTAGCCAGAGTTTTGTTTCTTGGACTTGCTGCAGTGCATCGGTGTGTATGGTAACGTAAAAAAAATAAAATAACAACTGAGTAAATGCAGGTATATTCTGTATGTTGTACAGCTGATAACTGATGACAAGCACATAGTCCATCTCAAAGTTGAAAGTTGAGTTCTCTGTGATCATGTTCTTGTAAAGTTTGTTCTCCCCAAAACAACTTCCCAAAAAAACATTCCCCACAAGTGTGCATCGACTTTGAATTCTTGGTGTTAATAAATAGATAAGGAGTCGGAAGAATATCCTTTGACAGTTTTGAGTCTTGGCTCTCTGCTTTCCTGCCATGGCAGACAGTTGCACATCTAAGGAGCTATTGATTGAACTGCCTGCAGATATTGGAATTGCACATGTGAATTTACCTTTGGAGTCGATTTTCCCTTCAACAGAGCGACTGTTCTGCGAGGCTGGTGTGTGTCTGGAGAGGATTTAATCAGGTTGATCCGTCCTCACAGGGGACAGAGGAGATTGGTTGATCCAGTTCCTCTTCCTGTTTATGGGTTAGACTCAGATGGCGTCTGAGATGTTAGCAAATTATGATGAGGGCTAAAGAGTGGAGCAATACGTCCTCTGGTTTGAATCAAGGATCAGTCAAAAATCATTTTTAAACATAATACTGATGCCAGTTCTTTACTTTCATTCTAAAAAATCCCTAAACCAATTAACTCTGGATTTACTTGATAGCGTTCATGAAAACTAGTCAGTTTACCTGAGGTGTGTGTGTCAGCTCCTTACTATTTGATATAATTAGGCTAAGTAAAGTATTACAGTATTATATCCACAGTAGTCCTTGTTTGATGTGTTCTCCCTACTGTGTATGCTTAAGTCTATGTGTGTTTGCTGTCCCAAATGTGTCCTTAGAGACACTCAGCTGGAGTTTCGTTGTTGCTCCTCTGGCATCATGACAAAACAGTTACCTTTGTAAACACACACACAAGCTTATTGTGTTTACCTTTTCTTAGCGGTTTTTCCTTATCGTTTTCCATATCACCACCGGAAGACACATGGAGTGGTCAGGTAACCAGTATTTTGAGATATACAGGTTTTGTGTCAGTATGGCTGTTTACTGCTTGAAAACTGAAGACTTATACCTCAAAGGGCAATGCACTGTTCTAATGGTTTCTAAAAAGGAATAACAATATGTGCTTTGGCAGAATAGGGAGTTGTGATACTAAATCCTCAAAGTTCAAAGATTAAAATATCACAAGTCAGAGAATCATCAAAACTGTAGCAAGGTTGCACCTTATTGTTCATATGTGCGCTTAGTTTATTCTTGAGTAGGACAGGCCAGTCTGATTTTTTTTATTTTTTTTTTATTGACAAAATGATGAAAAAATTGACTCATCAGTGACTCATTTCATCATGCCATGGTCAAATGTGGGCTTACGTTTGTGATGTGTGTGGGTGTGTGCTTGGATGTGTGTGTATGAGCGCAGGAGTGTGTCGAACACTTTCTCACCACAGACCTTCCATCCTTCCTCCTCCTCCTCCTCCTCCGTCTCCTTCTCTCAATGGAACGGAGAGTTCAGACTGAGTCCGAACTCGGATACCTCTGTTTTCAAAAATAATCCATCCTCTCATCTGTGAATCACACTTCATTATACACCCACATCGTCTTTTGCCTTATGGCTCAGCCTCTTTGAATCATTGCATTTGATTGCAAATGGTATAAAATCTCCCTGGACAGTTGAATCACTCCCATTCCCATTAACATTTTATGCATTTAGCTTATGCGCTTCTGCTCCAGAGACTTACAATAAGCTCTGTGAAACAGTGAATCAAGGTAACACAAGTGATTGCACAAGTGTCCTCATGATAATGAAATGCAAGGGACAACAATATAGCGCTAAGAGCTAGAAAATTATAGTGGGTTAGGTATTTAGACTTTTATCCATTCTCATAATGTTGTTCTACCGTTCTGCAGTGCTATAGCTGCTCCAGTATGTAGTATTACGGTTTATAGCATTATAAATGTTACAGTATATGTACTGTAGAGACTCTCAAGTAGGACACACAGGACTTAAAGTTAATACTAGCCATCAAAACAAATCCCAGAATACATTGCAGTCAGTTTCAGAGATTTTCTAAGAATTTCCATCTTTCTTTATCCTGTTATCTCCATCTGTTCTATCTTTGTCTACTCTTCCATTTGTGTGTAAAGGATATTTAGTTTTCCATGTATAGTAATTGTATTATATAAAGACATTTTATATAACATTTTGCAACAGCGTGCCTCTCCTACCATAACAAGAAACAGCTTAGATACATACAGTATCTGTGCTGCATTTGTTATTTTGCTGCATGTACAGTAGCTGTTGCTCTGTCCGGTTCACTGTGAGGTACATTGTGCACTCCACCAAAGAAAACTACATCAGGAGGCTCTTGATCAATATATGTGATTGTGACTGAGCCAGACTGGAGCACTGAAAAGTCATCATGTCTCTCTGGAGCCTCACATAAATGAGGACTGGAATGATAATAAAGGTCCTTGCTGGCTCAGGCCGCAAAAGGAGCAGGGACATACAGCAGAAAGAGGCTAAATTCAATTTGCCTTGTCTTTGGGAGCCAGCTGCATAATTGGAGAACTGATTTTTTTTTTTGCACTCCACCCTCCTTAGGCATCTTAATTGTAGAAGTCTCACTTTCTGCTGCTGGTACAGCCTGCAACAATGTTCTTCTGCTGCACTGTCCTCCACCCATTAGAGGAAGTGTTTAGAAAATGAAAAGTGTTATATCTCATGATGACATTTCTTCTTATTTCCAAACCAGGACTGAGTGGACAGTTCTCCTGATACTGTAGTACGATGAGGACTAGAAAGAGAGGAGAGGAGTATGACAGTATAATGAGCAGGAGTGGAACCTGTCATGGTCCATGTAAGCTGACTAATCCACTCAACTGCTGGGGCATCCCAGAGTTGTTTTCTGTTGTGTAGCCAGCAGCCACATTTTGATGCAGCAAGCCAGACAATCTCACAAGTTGACAGGTCTGGCCTCACTGTCCAATGGGAGGCTTGGAACAAGGCGGGCCCAGAGGAAAACCACTTTCTGTCCTATCAGCTTTAGAGGCTGAAATTCAGGGTGTTGTGATGCCGCCGGCAAGCACTTCAGTCTCCCACTGCATTCGTAAACACCAATGGTGGCTTCAAGTGTGTTTCCATTCAATTCAACATACCGGTAGTCATGTATCCCAGGTACTTGTTTAGTAAATGTATATCCATCTCTAAAGCAATTAACACTGTTTGATTTGTTATAATGGAATTCTACAGTATGATTTGTCTGTGAAAACGGGCTAATTTCATATCACAGCAGAATCATTACCATGAGGAATGAAGAGCTACAATGGCAGACGGATTTGGTGAACACATAGCATGCTGGTGATGGAGAGCCATGTGTTTATTCAGTGCACAGTGAGTGTAAATTTGGGGACAGGACACCCATAGAAGACTGATGGCTCTCCTTTTCCCCGCTGTCTGCAGAGCGGCTGCTGCTCTAGCTGAACTGATTGTTGAACATTACTCCTAAGTCGGCTAAGTCAATGTGCCAGGTAGCAATGACTGAGAGGCGTAACATGCATAAAGAGGGAAAAGAGGATATTTTCTTCCCCCTGCTATTTCATCCTCCCATGGTAATGTGGAGTTCAGCTGCGCGGCTGCAGATGACATTTCTGGGTGCTGTCAGATATTAATGTGGATGAAGGAAGAGGGGAGGATTTCTGCTTTTTTGCTTTTCTCCCATCTGTGACTGCTGTGGTGATTTGTTGTGATAGGAGGACATGACTGGAATAGCTGGGGACTCATCTCCAAGGGAGAAGAGGAGGCCTAGCAGGGGACTACAACCATAGTCTGGCAACACACACACCCCCTTTCCTCTGGACATTTGAAGGGGCTGACTACTGGTCATCTTCTAGTTAAACAGTGTAGATACACACAAGTTGCAGGACCGCCGTTAGCCAAGTCCCTGTAGGTGGAAGGTTTACAAGCTCCAAATTACTTATTTTTCAATGTCTGCTTTTGCCACCAGACTTGGAAAGCACTATAAAGGGGCAAAACAGTGAACTGTGATGGGTGTTTTGCAGAGAAGCGTAATGTAATGATACCTCTTGATTCAAAACAACATTAAATCACATTTTTGATGCTTAAAATTTCACAGCATGCATCTTCTATGGACTTGCTAACTTACAAACAGTGACACATTGAACAACAAACTGCATTATGAATCACATTATCAAGTAAGAAATGTGTGAATACAATCAGTAATCTGTTTTATGGCAGCCATTGTTGAATGCCAGACTTTAAGTGGTGTTTATTGCCACACACAGACCGTCTCATTTGGTCTACATACAGTATATGGAACAAGCAGATGTAGGAAATTGTGGAAGTATCAGGCTTTGGTAGATGCTATTTGGAGCCTAGGGATGGGAGTGTATGAGTGCCAGCTGTTGAGAGAGACAGGGGGGGAGGGAGGTAGAGAAAGACAGAGAGATGCAGAAGAAAGATGGGGAGAGATATGGATAGAATGGAAAGGGAGCCGGTGCACAGATGGATGCGTCACCGCCGCCCTGGCATTCCACAACATCTTTTGTTCTTCGCCACACACACCAACTGCCGGCACTACTGCTGCTATATGGTTTCCGGCCCTGACCCACTTTCCGTAGAGGTGGATGACGTCACTAGCTGAAGCATCTCTCTTTTCACAGGGTGCATCCGCGCAACAAAGGAGACATGTACCATCTGAATCAAACTGTGTGTGTGTGTGTATGTGTGTTTTGAATGGGTGCATTGGGTACATTGTGTGTACGAGTGTTACAGTTGATAGCTCACAGTGCAGCCACCTGGACAATACATTGAAGGCCTAATCTTAGTAAACACACATGCGCAGGCGCAAACACACACGGCCTCTTTGTCTCTTCTCTGTCACACAGACTCTCACACTGAAATGCACAAACACACACACTTGCATGTACACAAACAGGTGATGGATGTTGGTGGCCATTTCTGGAGTTTGTCTAAGTGATTCACAGGCCGTGCCCTGGGCTTTCCATTTGTGCTGCCAGTTAAAGAGAAGGGACATTTGCGCAGGCAGCCTCTCCCCTCCCTGTCCTCTCCGCTCAGCCTTCTGTCTCTGTCTTTGGGGTGGAAGCCAGAAGGTTAGAGAAGAGAGCTTGTGATCAAAAGATTGCAGGCTTGAATCCCTAGACCAGCAGGGAAAATGTAGGAAAGGGAAAGTGAATGAATGATTTTCTCCCTTCACATGCTAGTGAAGATTCATAGTGGACAACAGTAGAAGGCTCTAAGTGAATATAGTATAGTTTGCTTTTTAATTGTATGTTTTGCATGGTCTTAATAATAAATAATAATAATAATGCATTTTATTTGTACTGCGCTTTTCATTCACAGTGAATCTCAAAGTGCTACAGAGTTAAAAAACATAAAAATAAAAACGAAGAAAAAAAAAGAGATTGCTAACAAAAGTTAACATGAAAAAGCCTTCCTGAATAAAAGGGTTTTTAGGCCTGTCTTAAAAGAGTCCAGGGTCTGCGCTGCCCTTAGATGGTTAGGAAGGCTGTTCCACCAGCGCGGTGCAGCCGAGCAGGTCTTGTTTGTAGTACATGTGCGGTTCTGTGTTGTAGTAAGTACGGTGTATCTGCATAATATGTTGATGTGTCTCTGAAATTTGTCGGTGTGTCTCAATTTTCCCCAGACAAATTGCTGCACATCTACTGAATAAAGGTCATTCTGATTCTGTGGGAAACAGAGTGTATCTCTCCAGTCTGCTCCGCTCTGCCTCCTTTAATGCCAGACTTCAGTTTTCAGGCAGAGCAACAAGCCTCCTCATCACATTTTCAGTTCCCAGCAGGGCTGCAAATACCCCCGCATGAAATAAAATGGAGCTTGTATGTGTGTGTGTGCTTTTGTGTTTGTGTGTGTGCACGCATTGGTGCACGTGTGTGTCTCTTCATAATGCGTGTAAGAGAATTTTTCTGCCACTGCGTCATTGCAGCATTGTGAGGTGATTGTTTGTGTATTTGCCAATCTTCACCAGCATCCCTCTCCTCACCTGCCTCCTCCTCCTCCTCCTCCTCCTCCTCCTCCTCCTCCTCCTCAGGACTGGATGGTTGGATGAGTCACTCCAACAAAGGAGCCTTTTAAACCTCCTCCTTTCCTGTATGCCTGTCTGTCATCCTGCTTGTCTACTGTATATTTCACTCTGCCAGCCTGTCTCACTGCTTATCTCCCTGCCTGTATATCTGCTTGTTTTTCTGTCTGCTTGTTTATCTGCCAGCCCCGTTTCACTAATTGCTTGTCTCTCTGTCTGCTTACCTGTCTGCCTGTCCACAGTATCTCCACATGCCTCTCCCCGTGCTTAGTCACAGCTTGACTCAATACCCACCACCCACTTCACTCTCCTCACACTTTAATCCTCTCTTTTCTCGCACTCTCACCTGAGCATGCTGCTACATACACACTTGTGCGTGAATCACCTCACACGCTTGTAAGCATGAGCCATCTGAGTAATACAAGTGTCAAATCAGTCAGGCCACACAGCTCATCCACACGGAAAACAAAGAAATGGCAACACAACCAATCTTGAAAATTAGGGCTTTGGGACTTCAGTTTTGCTATTTTCAATGTACATTAGCTTCCACTATTTTGGCAGAAACCTTCATCGCAGCAACACTGCTATAGGATTGTCTGCTTCATATAAACATCTTAAATATGCGGGTCCTGGCGGAGCTTATAATGCAAAAGCAACAACTGTGAGTTTTAGCATTTATTATGTTAGGATAGCTACATTTAATATTAAAAAGCCACAGACATCACAATTTTTTACCGGGAATGTCCGACACTTATGCTTCCTAATCTCAATGCCGTATTGTCTTCCTCTCTACTTATTATGCGCAGCGGCACAGGTCTCCCATTCACAGTGTGGAGTGGCCTGGTCTGGTCTGCAGTGCTATGGCTGGCAGCACAAGACTGGAGCAGTGTTTTTGTGTGTGTGGTTGGCCAATAGAGCCTCTCCATCTCTCCCTTGTAAAAAGCTTGTTAAGCGGCCTCTGCTGTCCCTGTAGAGCTTATTGCATTAAAAGAGTGCGGTTGAATGCGTATGCAAGGGCATATATGTGAACTGTATGTGATGAATACACTGAAAACCTCATGCAAACAGACATGAAGGAAACCACACACTAGGTACAGTGCACAGAGAGACTGAGACACCAATCAAAACTTCAGTTCTAGATTCAGTTTGTTTCAAGCCAAGCAGTTTCAGAGGAATCCTTCAGTCAATTCCCTGGCCGCCCTAGACGCCATCACAATTTAAAGCAGTGTTTACCTCAGTACTCAGTGCCTTTAAATGGGAAAACAACACAGACAGCTTGGACAGACTCTGCCCTCATATCTCAGCTCTCATCAAGCAATCATCTTACAGTTTACTCCCTGGATCAAATCTCAAGTGAAAGGAAGTTTTTTCAAATTGTAATTGTCTCGCTGAAACAGTGTTTACTTGGACCCTGTGTACCTTTTTTATATAAGGAAAAAAACAATTAAATCTTGGATCAGTTGTGTTTTCTCCTATCTCAACTCTCACCAAAATAAATAATTTTCTGATTGTTCTTCATCAGTGTTTATTTGAGGATGGGATGGACGCAAAAAACGGTGGTGGGCCTTCATCTGGAGTACCAAAGTTGTCATTTGGGTTTTCTGCCTGGAAAAAAGTCTTAATATCCCTTGATCTAGTATTTTCCTCACGCGATCTGGAAAAATCTCAGCCAGGAAGTGAATGAGTAGTGTGCTGCACTTCCTCCAAAACATCTGTCAAAGTGACCTTGAGCAAAACACTGAACCCCCAACTGCGAGATGTAGTGACAAGCAGCACCACTGTTTTTTGTACTGGGCAACTCCCTGGTGTATATCTGCGTGTTTGTGGCCTTCCCTCCCCTCTCAAATCCTCCTCCAGGCTGATGCTGCAAGTAAGAGTGTGCTCTTCTTGGTCAACTTGATCTAATAATAGTAGAAAAGGTATATTCTCAAACGTGCCCTTGGTTTCAAGGTGGCTCCGCTTAGCGCCAGCCTCTCCCTGCAGTTTGTAGGGTGATAATAACACACTATCTGCTACTCGGGGTGGTGCTCCTCCTGTTCTGAGTTTGTTTTCAGATCCTGGACCCTTTCTAAAGTTAGGTTTTCCTAGATTAGCCTGCACACTAGTGACCAAAATCTTTTTAGAGTCAAGACAAATATTATTTTGAAAATATTGCCCTTAAGAGCTACAGGAAGCCTATAATAAAACGGCCCATAAAACAGAAAAACTATAAAGTAGATATAATACCCTATAGGAATATTGTTGCGACGCCATAAAAAAAAATACCACAAAGTATGCTACGGTCACTATGAACTCATTATTTAGTCCCACAGACACACTATAAATCTCTATAGAAATATTATAGTGATTTTTTTTGTTAGGGTGGTTCCCAGGATGACCAGCCCTCGTCAACACAGCAGTCGTCCTGTCGTTCTTCAGGGTTGGAGATCTCCTGCTCTGCGTTTGGCTGCAGGTCCTTCGGCTTGTCCTGCAATTACATTACTGTGTCTTTAGAAGAGACCACTAATTACGTTAGCACTTCCGCTAGCATCCCTCCGAACGGAAGTCATTAAGTCATTAAACAGTGTGTACCGCACGCTCTGTTATTTCCCTGGCCGCTAATTAACCCCTGCCATACGCCTTCATGTGTTTTCAATTCCACGTCAGCCAATTGGATTTAGGGCCCGACTCGGCATGGGATGGCCATTTATTGCATTATTTTGAATTATGCTTGCGGCTTGAATCAGTTGCATGCCCACGTGTGTGTGTGTGTGTGTCGGTATCTGTTTATGTGTGAGAATACAAGTGTGTCTGTCTGCATGTCTCTGTGTGCAGGCTGTTAGTATAAAGACAGATCTAAATATTACACCTAGGATTTGCCCCAGCAATTGAGCTAAATGATTCTGTTTAATTTGTATTTGGTGGCTGATATTCCCACCCACCACAGCTGAATGGAGAAAAAAAGGCCTACGCTTCTACGAAAACAAGGAGTGCAGTTGAAGGGAATAGATCTGCCATAAGGCAACAAGGCAGGGTGCCGGGTCTATATGTGCTGCACCCAGCTCAGCAATACACCAATGCTTGGTTAAACAGAAAAATATAGGCTGGAATCTAATCTGATGTAGTGGTGAATACACTGGTCTGCCCCGACCTGAGTACAGCTGCCATACACACACACACAGGTACACAAACACACACACAATCCTCTTTCATTAGCACAGCTGTAAAGCTGTCAGCTCGTACTTGGGGGCGATGCTGGATTTACAGGAGAGGAATGAAGGAAGCGATGGAGGGAGTAGTTATTCATTATTTAGATTGAGAGAAAATAGATATTTTTATACAGATATGGGGAGGTGTGTGAGCATCTATAAAGTTTTACCTAGATTATCACTTCTGACAGAGTGAGTGATGGCAAACAACACACACACACACACACACACACACACACACACACACACACACACACACACACACACACACACACACACACACACACACACACACACACACAGCATGAAGCTCCAAACATTCACTTGATGTTAAAAAAGGAGCTACAGCACTGTCCTTATTTTTAAATCTTTTTTTGTTTTTTTTAGCCTTTATTTATTCAAGGAAAGTCAACCGAGCATGCATTTTCTGGGAAGTATCCAATACAAGCACAGTCTTCTACTGGTGGCCACTGAGCCGCTCCACTGGGCCATTCACTTGCCACCTCGATAATAGTTGATAAGGGAGGGGAGAGCGTCTGTCATCCACTTTCACCTCCTACAGTTTCCCAATTTATTGCTGATATTTCAAGTCTTCTGGAGAAACACATTGTACTGCCATGTGTGATAGCGAGGTGGTTTGATATTCCATATGATGTGTGTTTCAGTTTTTCCAACACCCCTGATGTTGTTTTGGTAAACAGAAGCCTAAGAGAAGCCCTGGTTCTGGAAATAGCCTGCACCTTTGACATACGGATCAGGCCTTTTCTGAAGTATCGGCCATTAGCGTCACGTACATGTGGACTCGTGGTTCTCGTGTTAGGCTAACCCTTTTGGCAGCCTTGGACGTGTCCATAAGCTGTCTGTCAGAGGCTTGAGGACTGCAGGTCTGCCAGGGACAAGAGCTAAGCAGCTGGCAAGACGCGGCTCCGTCTCGGCTGTCACTGGTAGCCTGGCTGAGTGGCGGAGGAGGAGCCTGGGTGTCCAGGACTGTAGAACCTTGAAACATTTCAATCCTATGCTGAAATGTGAATAATAAAGTACTTAAAATGTGTGTATGTGTGTGTATAGGGCTGGGCGATATATTGTTTAATAAATATCGTATGAATGTTCTGGCTGAGTAAAATGAACAATGATCATAACAAATTTAAAAAAATTTCTGTGTAAATATCTTCTGAAAGCACGAATACTCATCCCCAAAATGTCATCACATTATCGATATTGAGGTATTCGATATAAAATATTGGGATATTTGATTTTGTCAGTATTGCCCAGCCCTAGTGTGTATGCGTGTTTTTGGGTATTATTTTTCATTTATCAATTCCAGCATCTCCTGCTCTCACTGCGTCATATTCTGAACTCATTCACACCTGTGCTGCATGTTTAGTTTTTTGTCTGCTGTGAGTCATGGCCTTGGTAGATTTATGTAGAAGCAGGTGTTGCTGCCTGACATCTGAGCACCTAGTGCCCATAAAGGACCTTCATCATGCGAACCTGTGTTTCTTGAAGTGTGTGTGTGTATATCTTTGCGTACCTTGGTGCTAGGTGCGCTCTTTAAATGTGTATGCAGACATGTGTGTATGATTTTTGTGGTGCGTGTGTGTGCAAGGGCAAGCCTTTGTGTGTGGGTGTGTGTCCTCCTGCTTTGTGTGTGTGAGCTTGCGTATGCTGTGTGTATGTGTGTGCCTTTCCACTGCAGTAGGTGATTCATATGAGCTGTGACAGCGGCCATTCATGGGATGCAAGGGCGAATACGTTAGCTGGATCAATGGGAGGGTATTTCTGGGTGAGACTCCCCATCGCTAGCAGGCTTCTCTGGATCGATTTCCCATTTGGGCTCCGCTCATGCTGACGCAGAGACTAGTATAGCAAAGAAAAATCTCTAGCCAAGAAAAAATAGACTATACACACTTCCCATGTAAGTACACCTCGCATGCGGTGCACTTAACTGAACTCTTGACGTTCACTACTTGGGTCATTGACTTGCCATTTACTATTGCTCTCTGATCATTTTCTGTGTGATGTGTCTTCTTTATGGACTCTACTGAGGGCCAGTAACAACTGAGTGCCCTTTTATAAACTCTGTTTGATAGTATAAATGCCATATATCCAAATTTTTACACACACACGGCGCACACACACTGCCGCATTGATTATTCATTTGCTTTGATGATGACGACATTTGTTTTTAATTCATGAGCGGAGTCACCGGTGTTGAATTTGAGCACCAGGCTCGAGCTAGGATCAAGATACCTTGTGTTTGTTTGTGTGCGCGTGTGTGTGGGTGTGTTTGTGTAAGTGTGGGTGTGTTTTGGTGTGTGTGTGTGTGTGTGTGTGTGTGTGTCTGGGTGAAGGAGCATCAGGTTCCTGCTGCCAGGCTCTGGTGTATGGGCGTGTGGGATGAGGAAGAGGTAGATGGTGTGATGAGTTAACAACCAGAGAGACACAAGAAAGAATGAGAGAGAAGGAATACTCAGAGAGGAAATGGAGGGTGATAACTGGGCTTTCATCTGGGGTAAGAATCGGTCCGGAGCATTTGAGATTAGTTTATTTAGCACAATTTAAAAAAAAAAAAAAAAAAATGTAAAAGTAAGAAATATACATGAGAGGCGGAATACACCCCAGAGGGACTGTGATTGAACTTCCTCTAAAGGAAGAGGTAATTGGATATTAATTTTTTAAACATGAAGATATTCAGAGGATTCAAGAGAAATTAAACTAATGCTCTGTGAGTGTAATGAAAAAAGAAAAGGGAAAAAATTATGCAAAAATGAAGCAATAGATGAAAGAACTGATCCAGCAATGGATAATGTATGATTTACATTTTGTACAGTGCTATAGTTTAGTGCATTAATTTAATACAATGCTGTTTGAGTAGACATGTTTTTGATTTGGCTTTCTTTTAATCCATTTGATGGAAATTTCTGTTGATAATCCAGTCCAAGGTAACTTGACCGTGGGTGGTTTTGAGGAAGGCAGTGTGAAAGTTAGAAAAAGGCCTGGAACCATATCTGCGAATCTTTATTAGAGGTGAAAACATTATAAGAAAATAGTCAGGAGCTTATTTTGTGATTGAAAAACATCCCGCCCACTTAAATCATTCGTGTGTTTGTTTTTAGGTCCAAAGGGCTTATGTGAGCTCATTTTGCTATTGACAGAAAGCTTGTTGCCTTAGAGGCAATATAAACTTTGTTTAGCTCACAGTTGATCTAAACTCTGTTTGAAAGTTGCTTTGTTCTGGCTCCTTCTTTGAACTTGCGTGAGATGCACGGTCATTTCAGGAAAGTAATGTCAGCTAGTCTTTTTGAATATAAAGCTGCTTTATAATGGTGTTTGTCACTGGCTCAGTGTTTTGTTCAGGCATTTCACTTGACTGGTGGAGGTGCTCAGGAGAAGAATTACAATAAACGGACCTCCTCTGGTAACACTAATGCCATCTGGAGAGGGCTTCAGACCACTATTGAAAAGCAGCGGTCTAGAGGAATAGTTGTAGGCTAATGGATGGTTATACACACTCTCACATTTGTTGCCTACACATAGTTTTGTATTGCAGGACAGTGAGCAGCTGTACTGGAGCAGGTGGAGGTTCAGTACCTTGTTCAAGTACACATTGACAAGCTATGGAGGGAAAGGAGAGCGGCCCAAGTCAGTCTCGCCATCTTCCAGACTGTTTGTCTAACCAGTACATCAGCTCACCCACCTATGTAACATGATAGCCAAAAGGAGTTTTGTGTGACCTCGTTTCCTCTGTGCTCCAAGTCAGCGTGGGGTTATTTCTGTTAAATGTTTGGCATATTGATTTCGACAGTGCTGATGGATGTTCCGATCAGAAACCATGCCTTGAGAATTGCGAGGCCCTCGATCCATCTGCAACGACCGTGAAGGCAGTTTTAGTACCGACAGAGAGTTTGTTTGCCTTCCCGCTGCAGTCAGTCACTCAATAATACATGAAAACCTCGCCTTTAATCTACTGGCTGATAGATCTGGCCCTCAGATGCCGGACAGCTGACCCCACCAAACCCCCCAACACACACACACACCAACCCCTGTAGTCATGCCTTTGGTGCTCCCTCACACAATATCTCACCTCTCTCCTCTGTTTTCTCCTCAGGATTGAAAAAACGTACCAGGAAGGCCTTCGGGATACGGAAGAAAGAGAAGGACAATGACTCCACGTAAGTCCTACTCCTGGTTCCTGGTGTCTCATCCCAGCACAGGACATCTTACTGGTTCAGCTGCTGAAAATATCCACAGCAAACACTGCGCAATGGAGCGGAGAGCAGACTGAAACCTCAGACAGAATCCAATGGCGTTATTTAAAAAATAATTAAGATACGATTTCTACCAGCAGACCATGCATATATATTACAACAGAAAAAGGGATTAGTACAAGTAAGAACAATTAAAGGATTAGTCAAGATCAAGTCCAATACAGGTTAGACTGCTTCCATTAACCATGCAAGAGTGAAGCAGTTGAGGTTGAGTCAGAATGAAGCCTCAGCTGATGACAGCGGACTTGGGATCCATTAATCCTGAATGGTGTCACTGCTGTTACAGTATGTTGTTATGGATCTGCAAACTACGGAGTGTAATCTACTTGTGACATTGGATGTTTGCATCCAGCTGACCATCTATAATGTACATCACCAAGTCTGTCACTTAGCAGAAATGCCCTAAAATAATGCAAACACAACAGGATCAAAAATAAACCTGGTAGAGGAAAGGATTAGATTTTAATTTGCTGTAATTCTGCAACATGTGGTCTTTTTTATTTGTATTTTTATGTGACCAATATACTGTAAGGACTTGGTCAACCTGCTGAATCTTTGTGAGCATGATACTTCTCCATGAGTGTTCAGCCTGTTTGAAATTGGGACTGAGATACCAAAGGCATACATGGTTTGGGTGCAGTTACAGTGATGTCTGTGGGTGTTTTGATTCGTGAGTGAGTGAATGAGTGTGTGGGTACATGTGTGCGAGTTTGGTTGTGTGTAAGGGTTTTCCATGAATACCCCTTTTGACTGTTCTCAGCGAGGATTTCTGCTCCGCTATAATTAGCGAAGCACTTGAGTTGTAAATGAAGAGCTCACATGTTGAGTAACTTTCAAGATCCTTACTCTTTCTTGTTTTGTTCCCCTCTCTCTGCCTCTGCTTCTCTCTTCCCTACTTGAACTCTCACAGGGGGTCCCCAGACAGAGACGGGGGTGTAAGTATAGAATATTTAACATATTTAATATTTATGAGCTGGTTCATTCACCTGTGAAATAGTCCTCAATCTATGTAGTGCATTGTTATTGGAAGAAATCAAGTCTGGTGAATTTATGGCCTATCTAAGTGTATGTAAAGGAGGCTTTGCACTGATGGATGGATTGGTGAATTGAATGATAGCCCATTTTCATTTTCTGTGTTCTTTTCACCTGCCAGGATCCCCAAGAGGCTGAATCGGTACTGAACACTAGAGTAGACTAACCCCTACAATAGTATAGTGTGTAGAGCTTAGAGTGGACACTCACAGCACAATAGGTTCTCGAACTAATCAGTCACCATTGTTGCTGCTTCGGCTGTATTCTCATTAGCAATTTCTCTGAGAAAGCTTGTGGAAAGAAATTGGTGCAAAAGATATTCCCCGGAGTCCTTTGTTTGTTTCGGGTAGCATAAAGAGACCTAAATCTGAAGATATTGTACAGCATAGCCACCCTTAGGCTATTTGCAGCATGTTGAACAATAATAATCATCATCATCATCAGGAGATCATTAGTAACAGACTGAAATCTTTCTTGAAATAGGTTTCTAGTTAGTAAAGACTGATGGATCAAGGGAGAGAGAGGATGCTTGTCATCTTGAAATAGTCAGAAATGCAACCAGAAGGAGAATGATTCAAAATAGAGAATATATGTGCACCTATAGACACCATATCCAAAGTAAGGGACTGGGGGACAATCTCCTATGTGACGCAGTATCTGAGGTACACAGGAACAAGGTATTTAGGGCAGAATTAGCTGCACCGTAGTTCCATTCTAGCTAACATAGAGTAGAGACTCTTCCCCTGGTAGTACAGTAGTGCAGCATGTGTATTTGCACCTTCACTATTTGCTGTGATATTCATCATGCTTTCTTCCTATTCTCAGTCTCAGAGGAAGACCAACGGGGCTCCCAATGGCTTCTATGGAGAGATTGACTGGGACAGATATGTAAGTAAAACCCCAAGTCTAGGATTTTAGTTTATTTTAATTTATCGATATGTTATCTATGAGTTCACCCGGCACCTACTCACCTTTTCTGTTTTCATGCTATTTTTAATGCCACCGCTTTGCTTACATTTTACTACCTTCACCATAATCTTCTCCTGCAGCCAGTAGTATTGATCCATATCATGGCAAAATCAATATGCCATTGACAAATTTGTAGACACAACAGGTTAGAAAGGAGTTCTGGATGGTAAATCGAGTAGATGGATTTCATTTTTTTGGTCATTTGCTGTGTAGCTATAGCTGTATTTACTTGTAGCTGGTTAAACTATGAGCATGACATTTTGATGAGCCTTGATCTATTGCAGCTATATCATTATAGATCCACATCATGGCTTAGTCAATATGCTTTCGACAAACTCACAGAAATTGCAGGCTGAAAAGGTTATGTGTCATTAAGCAGGGAACTTAGCAGTTGTTATGATCGGAGGCTAATCAGTGTTGGTTATCCTCTGAGCATGCCATTGTTAGTTGAATTGAAACAGAAACCATATACGCTACATTATATAGTTCCCTGTCAGCAGTTTTCTGTCAACATATCTCCCAGAACACCCAGTCCAGACTAGATGGAAACACAAAGCAGATTAATGGAGCTGCAGCACTCTTTGTAACAATTGTTTTTTTCTCTGCTAGCATTAGATTGTTGCACCACTAATGTCACAGCGATATATTACTGAGCACAGCGTGCAGAGGCCATTTTAACTGGTTTACATTGACCGACTGTATGTGTTTCAGAACTCTCCTGAAGTGGATGAAGAGGGCTACAGCATCAGACCTGATGACGAGACAGAAGGGGGAGATATCCTTACCAGGGCTTGATTTGTACTGGGACACCTTGACGTTATGAATTTTAGCCTATTATTTTTCTTTGCCAGGTTCCTAAATTTGAAAATAATTTAATAGTTTTATTTGTGCCCCAGCCTACCTAAAAATGCATTGTTAGTTAGTATTCCTCTTTCAATTTATTCAATTTGTTTATATTGACAAGGAAGGTCAGTTTCTTGAATTGAATAGTTAATCTCAGTTACGTGGGATGCATTTCATCCCCTCTCCTCCCCCCTCAAATCCTGCTGTGGCTGCCATCACCGTCAAAACAAATCTATAATCACATCTATAATAAAGTCCCTTTTAACACAATCGATGCACAAATCTATACATCTACACAAAAATTAATCCCAGTGAAATCAAAACAAGAAGATTACTTGACATGCAGTGATAAATGTATAGTGCTTTAACTGCTAAACAAAGTGTAACCACATACAATTAACACAGATCTAAATAAAGGTAACAAGGCATAATGTATATCACTCTAATAAAAGCATGTGAGTCACACAGTCGACTCACCAGACGTGCACAGCAGCTCTCAGAGACGTGGTTGAGAAAAGCTCCATAGCCTCTCTAGTCTAAAGCGTGAAAATATCCCTCTAATCAATACACTGTTACCCCAGACCATCAGCTAGTATTGAGCGGAAGTGATGCTCTATTGTCTCTCCACTTACTGTTTGTTATAAAGGTGAAATGATGTTCATCTCACTGCAATTACCTCCTGATAGACTGACCGCAGGCTGAAAATGTGGACTGATTTAGACCGACACACACACACACACTATGAAAAAGGGCAGGCATGCACACAATTAAGCTTATATCTGTGTTAGGTCAGAGTCAGAATGGCTTTATGTGGCAAGTGCGTTACATGTAATACCAGATCAATGTTTCCACTTGCTATTTATTAGCAGTGGTGAGTGGGGAAATTTTGGTTTTGATCATAGTACATTGAATGAATTGACTTAACTAAAAACTGCTAATTTCTTTAAAGCCTCATTTAAATTTAACCTCAAACCATTTCTAGCTTGTATACCCAAAATGGCAAATAAATAGTGAACTATGGAACCTTTGCTGTCCTTGACACCCGGTTACCTCCTGGCACCAAAACGAAGTCCCACTTCTTCTCCTCTGACGAGTCGGAAGGGGAGGAGGACCACCGGAAAAGGTTCAAAATCAAGATCAAGCCGTTGCCGTCAGATTGCACAGCGGCGGTTCCCTCGGTAGACGAACTGAAAGCCTCCATAGGCAACATAGCTCTCTCCCCGTCTCCTCTGGTGAGTAGCTCTGACGCTGCTGTCTGTACAGTTATGACGTGTGTGGTGTGTGTACATTTGTGGGTCTGTGTGTGTGTGTGTGTGTGCAGTATGTACTGTAATGTTTACATGTCATCTTGCATAATTGAATGTGGCTAATATTGCTCCCTATACTCTCTGAAGATTGTTTTTCCCAAAGCAGCTTGTCTTGAAGCATTTGTGCATGCTGTGCCCCCGTTGCGCCTGCTATGGAGTGTTTACAGAGCCCATCCCATCTGTATCCGCAATCCATATCCTCTATCCCAGTGTTTTCTTTAATGATTGGTGGGGAATCCAAAATGGGTCGCCGACTTGCATTTGGTGGGTCTCCACATGACGACACAACTAGTTTGTTTTAATGAGCCAGTGCGCCACAGCAAGATTAAATGTCTCCAGTTTGGATCCTAGGCTGAAATAAGAATCCATATCCATTTAGCGAGAGTAAGTCAGCTGATTGCGCCATCGTTTGAATGCCATCTACTTAATTTGTAATGCCTGTGATACTCGGGCAATGCTGGCAGTGACTTCCACTCTGACCTCAGTGCTCTCCCGTTTAGGTCGGTGTACTTGTGTGAACACAAGGCAGATGTCCCACCGCAACAGAAACCATCTGACAACATGTCGCTGCCAAATAGCAGGGTGTGATGCTCTTGTTTGAATTGATGCAGTTCAGCTGATAAGTTCGGCTTTTTGAAGATGAGAAGAAGATGAATTAAAACACACATCCCCTTTATAAAGCCTCTAATTAGCAGCAGATTAGTAGATTTTTGGCATGTCAGCCACAAGCTACTTCAGAATAGGCTTTAGCCTCCCCTGCCTTTCCAACTGTTACCCATAATGTGTACCATTCTGCAGTGGGGACAGTTAGCTTGGGTGTCAGCCTTGAATAATTCAGGTAGGAAAGTGGGCACAGTGAACCTATGTGTTAGTTTGCTGTACAGTGAGACTGTCTGTGGTCATATGAGCCTCAGGACTTAATAATTCATCCAGCCTCGGTACGGTCACCTGCTAAACTTGCTAACCTGATCAGTGCTTTTGATGTGACAAATGATTGTGTGGGTTGGTTTGTGTGTGTGTGTGTGCATGTGTAGTTCTTGAGGACTGAGTTGATGATGTCGATAGGGAGACATTGATTGATTGCCATCTAGAGGCTTGTTGTTCACAAAGCCAGCACAAGTTTGACAGCATATGATGCAGATAGCAGATTCTTTTATTTTCAAAAATGAATGTCCTAGATAAGGTAACACAGATTTTTTGGGGTTATATTATTGACTGTTTGAGTTGTGGTGTTATAGTGGTGACCAGGGCTTGTATGATTTTTTTTTTTATCTTACAACAGGAGAGGTGATCTGAGATAATTGACGTCATAGTGAAATTCACATAATGCGGTCAAGTGACCTGCACATTAACCAAGATCACCACTCTGACTCTTAGACCCATACACTGTATGAGGCCCAGCTCTTTTAGCCAGGGTGCCAGCCTACAGTATGTAATCTACAGTGTGTTTTAGCACTCTGGACAGCCTGTTACGGCTTGTTTGGTAACTTAATGAAGAAGCAAATTGGCATCTTTTATTGTGGATTTATCATGGGGTTTTTTGCCAAGCAGTGCTTTTCTCTGTAGCTCACCTCTACCAGTTCCAATTAGCATCTGCATTCGGCTATCAAGCACCCAAGTTTGCTTGGACAGAATTCAGGAACTCCAGCTTTTCCCTCACACATAAATTACATGAGTCACG
Organism: Centroberyx gerrardi; assembly: GCF_048128805.1. Classification (NCBI taxonomy): domain Eukaryota; kingdom Metazoa; phylum Chordata; class Actinopteri; order Beryciformes; family Berycidae; genus Centroberyx; species Centroberyx gerrardi. The sequence goes on from NC_136005.1 coordinate 23,455,659, forward strand.
TGGTCGTCCCTGGGCCCTGGCAACACTAGGTAACCTTGGCTATGGACTGACTGTAAAATGGTCTGATGAAAAGAGGGACAGAGGCCAAATGTTAACCTCCACATCCACATGCCTCCACATGCAAACACTGCTTCTTTCCACTTTTTACTAGTTTTCGCTTTACCTTGAACCAGTCTGCTAAACAAATTCCATCCACAAAACAAGACTTACACTTGACAAGAGCCCACAGCCAGTCGAGTATCATTGAGGTTCCCATCACTAATCACCGAGTGGCTCTACACGCCATTATCTGATTATTATGAGAGTTCTGTTTTTGAGTTTCTGCATGTAAACACAACATCCCATTTGCAAAACCTCGACAAGCTCTTATCCCAATTATGAGAAACCTGAATAACATACAAAAAATATACAGGTATTATCTCGGACGCTGAGGTACATGGATACACAACATTTACTTTTACTTTTAGCAGTCATGCAAAAGCTCAGTTTCCATGGTAATATTTGGCATATTCTTCATGTATTATTCATGTTTGCACGTCTAGTGAGTGGGATATGAAGATGCATGTTAACAGCTTATTTCACATAAAGCCTTAGCCAGGATGTGAGGTGTCCAGAATACCGTGTGCATGTAAACACGCTCAGTATAACTCTATGAATGGATAAATGTCAGATCATGCAGCATGTGGGTTCAGGGATGAATGATTGACTGATTTATCTGTCTGTTGATTATTAGAATTAACTTATATACATTGTACACACACACTTTGCTTTGAATTGCCCATGATAATAATATTATCCCCTCTTCTTTCCTTCCTCTTCCACCCATCTCTGCCTTTTTATCTCTTTCTCTCGTCTCTCTGTCTTTTGCTGCCTCTAATGATGCTAACCTCTGTAGAGGAGTCCGGTAAGACTTTTCTTTGCATGCTGTTGTGTTTGTCTCTTTTTTCTGTTTCTTGACTCTTACTCTCTCACCCTTTCTCTATCTGTGAACTTACTGCTTGGTTATACATGCTTTTTATCATAAAACTGGATATCAAACAGAATTTCCTGGTCTACATTTACTGTAGGCCTTATTATTGGTCCAAAATTTGTGGTGCAAATGTGTTGGTATCATTGCTTTTTTGTAATACCCATTGCTGTGTCCTCCTACCCTTTTAGTGTGAGTGTGTTTCTTTGTGTTGTTATGTGAAGGTATGTGCATGTGTGAGACTGCTCAGCATTTTCGTGGCACATGTGTGTAGATTTGTGCGCCTTGGTACTTGGAGTACGAGGGTGCTGTCTTTGAAGTTGTTTCCGCTGACTAAGCCCTCTTAAATCTGATTTTAATTGGTTCTGGAGTCTTTAGCTTCCAGTTCTTTACCTTCCAGTTCCTCAGCTTAAATAATAGGGCTACTAGCAATAGAGGAAGCCAGGGAAAGGTCAGAGATGGAGTTAAAATGAAATCTTGAAAAAAAGGAGAGATCTACAGGAGACATATCAGCTCCCACTCCTTATTGCCTTCCAACATTTTACCCAGAAAGACTTCATTTTGAAGATATGCATATTACTTTGCTGATAATGCCAGCCACATAGAAGCCAGGTCTCCATGGGGAATCGTGAGTCAGTCACTTTACAGGCTGCTCTGGACCCCAGATTCAGTGAGTCACTGTCCAGACAACGTCCCCCAGAGTCAGAAAATGTTTCATGACCCTGGCATAAAAAACACAGAAAAAAGATGAAATGTCACAAATGCATGGGTGTCAGTAGAAACATGAGCTAGTTTTTTCTTAATACACCTGTAGACGGGACCATTGTTGCTGATTGTGTGTAAGAACACACAAAGCACGACTTCTCATGACACTGCTCACCACAAACCTAAATTTAAGCTAAAAAGTCATTTGTGAGAAATTACGAAAAAGTGGTTGATTTTCCCGTTTATTTTCCTGGATCTTTGACATTTTACATCACACTATTAATTGTTTGGCTTGGTCCCAGGCATGAAACATACTGTATTTTAAACATGGGAGAATACATCAGCTGTCAGTTACAGCTACAGTTACAGTTACAGAGATACAAGGTTTCTGTAGGGCACAGAGGCTATCTCATCATTATCTCATCAACTCATCATTTGAGGGTCTGGCGCAGGAATGGTAATAACAATAACAAAAGAATCCAGGTCATTAGCATGGGTAGAGTAAGTTACTGTTATGCCTCCTGAGATCGCAGTAGTTCATTATGGAATCAGGGAGGAAGGTTTAACGATGTCCGAGAGCCATTGCAGGATGAAGCAAAAATTGCACTCTTAGAGGGGAAATGAAGATTTAACCAATCAAACCACCCCATTAAATTTAAAGATCTAGGTCAGATCTTAGATCATCAGAGTCTTTCTTGGAGCATATTGAAAATTTTGCTGGGGTGGCAAATTAGGTGCCCTATTTTTTTTTTCCACACTGTGTGTATTGAAGCTCTGTTCAAATGAGCACTGTACCATCAGAGTTAGTCCCTGACCCAGGTCAAAAGGTCATAGTCTGGGTCTGGCCACTTCCTGGTGTTCTTCCTGATTACATGCAGCAAGCAGACAGTGATTGGCGATGACACGCTGCTGCGCACACGTTGCTGCGCACACGTTGCTACGCACACGTTGCTGCGCCAGTGTATCCAATGGAATTAATCCTTTCACCAGCATGCCCCGCCCTCCTGTTACATCACTTTAATCACTCATGGCTCACTGCACAACTGGAACGAATGCACAAAGGAGGGATGGAGGGAGAGAGGGATGATGCAAGGTGGGTGTGACGTAGGCAGATGGAGAGAATTCCGGCAGAAACGGAGGGATCGAGGGGCGGAAGGGAGACTGGAGGGGGAAATGAAAGGAAACTCAAAAGGCGGAAATGGTAGAAATTTAATGGGATGGATGGTCAATGGTGGGAGATGAGGATGAGGGGAGGAAGAGGAGACGATAGGAGGAGTGGAGGAGAGGGAAGAGAGTGAAGCAGCACCACAGGATGTTTTGAATGATGTCCAGTCACAGCAGGTCCACAGATGACATCAGAGAATTGGGCCAATATCCTTGATTGTCTGGGGGCTTTGAATAGCCATGCTTTGTTTCTCAACACGCACAGAAACACACCCACATATTTACGGATATGTGGGCAAAGCACACACACACACACACACACACACACACACACAAATATACGTGTGAATAATAATCCCCAGCTCTTCTCTGCTCCCCACTTAATCATACAGGATTTATCCACCTATGAGCATTTATACTCAGAACTAATGCCATAATATTAGGCTACTTAAAATGCGTAGGCTGTATTAGTTATTTCTCATAGATGAACACATGAAAGCTCTCTTTAAACCACAGGAGGAACAATAGACAGGACCGTATTATCACTACCAGACAGTGTTAGCGGTACATACCAGCAGTGAGACTAGCCGCTCCTTGTTCTTCCTCCTGCTGCCAGTCTCCAGATGCATATGAATGTCTGCTTTACTGATTTGTCACTCTCTGACCAGGTGTCTCTTCTCTCTTCCTTTTTGCTGGTCACAGAGACGTAGCCCGGTAAGTGTCCTTTTCCGCCGTCTCCCTGGGGTCGGGGGGTAAAATATGTCACATGCTCTTTGTCCCTTTTTTGCTTCTCACCTTGTCTGTGGAGTCAGGTGAAGTAGAGGGAAGATACAGTAGGTGGGTTCAGTGGGGTCAAAATTTAGTTTATACACGTTATATCATTTTCTGGGTTCTCCAGACTCGGAAATGAATATCCAAGATTTCTATGTGGAATGAAACATGTTTTTTTTCACTCTACATAGATCAACAAGCAAGATTACTAGTGTGCTTGTGTTCTTGTTTTTGAATCTTTATTGGCTTCAGCGTGGTTTCTGTGGTGGCAGTAAATTTGCACTTTTAACAGCTGGGCCCCTTTGATGTCTTCCTTCAGCCACTCCCCTCCGTGTCTCCTCATCTCTCTTCCCCTCCCTCCTCTCTCTCCTTCTCTGGCTTCTGCCGTCCTTGGCCTGTCGTGTCTTGTTGTGATGGTGAACTCGTACATACACTCACACAGCGTGTTTAAGAGAGCTGATAATATGTGTTGTTGCCTCACTAACAACAAAATCCTTTTCTCTTTTACCTTTCTCTTTCACTCTATCTCACTGTAACACAGAGTGTATTACCTGGGTTAGCTTGATGCTTCAAGAGCATCTGAAGGCTGTCTAGTGTTTTTCCTGTGACCCCTACATCTTGCTTACACCACAGTTAGCTTATTTCAGACAGCAGCAATTTACCTAGTTGCCAGTCTGCCATTTTCTATCCTGCCACTATGTTGTTGTTACTGAGCATGAGCAGTGCCTTGGGAGTGATTACTGGAACAGTACTCAGTTCAGACTGTGTCCCTAATGACAGAAAAAATGATTTTTTTGTAAAACAAAACTAAACAATCCCTTTACCATCTGATGCCTCACAACTCTATAACCATCCATAGTACTTGCATGACGTCATATCAGTCACTAGGTCATATTGTTTAGCGTAGTTGCTAAAAACAGCATGTTTAGCAAACTTTAGCTATTGCTAGCTAGCGATCAGATAAGATTCAGACAGTTATAGTATGCTGTGTTATACGTGGATGCAGTAGCAACAGCAATAAAAAGGCTGGGGTTAGTTTTTGCAGCATCCCAGCTGTCAGGACACATGAAGGGAAAGCAGCCGAGCAGAGTTGAGTCGGAGTAGGAGAGATCTGTTGCTAGCCGGGTGTTGTGCCAATTTGTGTCCCCTGAAAAATGTGTTTCCCCTGGCAGTGTCTTTTTCTTGATTTCATACCAGGGCAGAAAAGAACAAAGTCATTTCAGTTTTTGTGAATTGTTTTCCTATCGCTGACTTTTCAAACAGTAAAGCAATGGGATCATGTGGTTACAAAGAATGGCAGTAGCCTTGAAAAAGTAACCGACGTAGTAGTGGCTTTATAATGATCGCTTAATTGTGCTCTTATCTCAAACCACAAGCAGTGTCCAGGCTACACATTAGTTCATATTTCTATACTTGTCATTTATTAAGCACATTTCCATCACAATCATTTCCTTGTGCATTGACAAAACAACAGCACACACCGAGGACAAAACAAGGGCACACCACCAGGGAAACACATTTGTTAGGGAATACAAATTTTGCCACAACTTCAGTAATGTTGACCTGTCTTTACTTGGACTACTTTTGTAGGTCGTGTAAGGATGTAGATCTCCAGTTAACCCAATATTGTCTTCAAAATGTTCAACAAATCGCAAAACATCACTCATACAAAAACTATTTTTCATAAAGCTGTCACTAAAATGCCCATATCCATTATGAATATCAGAGATAAAAAGTGAATTCAGAGCAGAAATGCAGCTGCCAGAGGTTTTTTTCTGCAATATTTAGCTCCGAAGGACAAAATCAGGTCACCAACATTGTAGCTAGTGTATAGTAACTACTTTAAAATTTCAAAAGAGAGAAGCAACCATTCCCATGCTGTCAGTGTATCTGTGTGTGTTAGTCATGCCCGCTGCTGTGTAGCTGGTAGCTAAGCAGGAAGCTCCACTGGTCTCATCTGATTAAGTCATCCTGAGGCTAGAGCTCATCTCTCGACCTTCACTACTGGACAAACTATGTCACTGTTCTGTTAAAACCACACAGCTTTTTCACAATTAAATGAAAATTTGATGCCCATACATTTTTGACATTTTACAATGCATTTCCAATGAATGTTGGGCTTGGTCCTACAGTCTTAAAAGCTGCTATAGGGGACAGTGTCAGATGTGAATTTTAGTAATAAATAAGTAGAAGGCAGAATTGATGCTCTTCACGCAACATTGCACACATGTGGTGGTGATTTATCACTTTCACTGTGCTTTCACTTTGCTGTTCACATTCTGAGTGTTTTTCTCTTTGGGTCTTTACATTTCAATATCATTTTTCTTGTTACAGGGTGTGATGAAAAGGAATACCTCCAGTGAGTATCAAACATATATTTTGTTTCTGCACCTTATTTTTAATGATGGTGAACTAGTACAAAGTGGTGCAAGAGGCAGGTGAAGTGAACAGCTTTAATTTGTGTTTGCAGGTGAAGAGATCGCTAGACCGAGACGCTCTGTACCCACTGTGGCCCCCACACCAGCTCCAGCACCCCAAGCCCCCAGGTGTGTGTTTCATGTTGGAAGTGATTTTTGTCCAGAGGCCTTTCACTAGTTCCCATATCTGCTGTTTTGAGAAACTCTGTATGTTTTAGCTCCATTTGTGCTGGAAGAACAGCACCCTCTTCCTGTTTTGTGCTATAAAGCAATATCTATTTGTGCCGTAAAGCAATTATAGTAATCATACTGTCTCACAGTTAATGTGTCACATATCACCTTTAAATTCAGTAAGTACCTTTTCTTATTAACATTAAGAATTCAAAATGGAATGCTGTTATGACAGAACATTCCTCTATGGAAATCACTGAGAATGAAAGCACTGTCATCAGCAACTGGATGACAGTTGGATTTACATTTTGAATTGACTGGGTGCATCAAGTGTCAATGTCCCGGTTTGAGCTCATTACCTGTCACACAGTGCAACACATCAGCATCAGCTCTTGCCTTTTTGGGAATTTGGCCAGCCTATCCAACCATGATGCATTCTGCCATGTGCAGACGAGCTGTGGGACTAATCAGTCCAATAGGCCAACATCTTTATTCACCTGCCTCATTCAGTCAGCTGAAGATTTTCTCAAAGATTTGAAAATGTCCCCTTTCCCCTAAAAACTTTTCCCTTTCCACATTGTTATAATATTCTTGGTCATTTCACCAGCATCCCATGTTAGTCCTGGTTCAGTGATTCCTTCTGCATGTGATTTAAGAATTTAAACTTCCATTGTAGCTGTATGGCTTGGTTTCTTTGAGTTGGGACCCAAACTGGGTTGTGGGCTTACTTTTGGTTGATCTCCACATGACAATAGTAGTGATAGATTCATGAGCCTGCATGATCCCATGTCAACAGATTAAATTACTTCTTTGGGTCCTAGGCCAAGAAGGTTCCAGAATCCTGGGTGTATGGGAACCTTTGATTGAACCAACAAGACAATAGACAATTGATGGTTTCCTAACAACTTAAGCACCAAGTCAGACTAATGTTTTACAGATAATCACCTTACCGAAACATGAAACAATCGCTTTTTCTCAGAGGTTATCAAAAATAGTTTGTCAGGAGGGCAACTATATGCTTAATAAGTTCAAGGAATCTGCAAGAGCTCTCACTGTGTTTATCCACCCTAAAGGCCCATTCACATCTAGAGCGATGACTATGAAGATAACTATAAACAAAATAAAAAAATAAATAAAAAAATCAAATAATTCTAAGTAAATAGAATATCTGTGTTCCCACTACAACGATAACTATAAAAACATCCAAAACTATAACTAGATTTTTCTGAAAAAGAACATTAGTGGGACAGCTAAAAAATACACAGTGGATATTCTTCTGTTTTTAACTGAAACTTTTGCTTTTGTCTGGCTCCAGTCAAGAGATTTTGGATGCGGGGTAAATGTAATTTCTCAGTTTCCACTTCAGGAGTTTTGGGCCACCACAGTGAGAATATTGCGACGACTGCTTGAAAAAAATGTTAGCATACTTCCATATCCCCCCAAAATACAAACAAAGATAGTACTGAAACTGAACTGAAACTATGGCTATGGTTATGCTTGGTATTTCAGTGCAGTTTTTGAGATCTGATTCTAAAGATCGCTATGCATCCACACGCTACGAGTCTCCTGTGGCTATTTAATATTTGCCTGAGTTACTTTTTCCTGCTCTCACTCTCTATCACTTCACATTACTCTATACACATTGCGGCTGGATTACCTCCAGACTACATAGTATTCTGATCACAATGAGAGCCCGACCACTTCAATATCTTCATATATCTTGAAGATCTGATAGAAATGAGAGCATTTTTGCGACCTGCCAGACCTGTCACTTGATGCATCCTGATAAAAGTTGCATTGAAATGACACAGCCTAAAATGAACCAACTGCATTTTAATAAAACTCCTTTTCATATCTTTGTCTCCTCTGTCGCAGCAGTCAACAAGCACCAGTCCCTGAAGACGCCACAGCCTTATTTGGGCCTCCGCTGGAAACAGCGTTTGGAGAACAGAAAACTGAAGGTAACTCTTTTCTTTAATTTGAGATATACAGCCGCTTCCCTCTGTGTGCAGAGGGAAACAAATTCTTCTTCCCTCTGCATGTATTTCCTTAACGTTCTGTTTCTGTCTTTGCGTGTGCGTCTCTGTCTGTCTGTATGTGTGTTGACAATTTATACCAGTGTTTTTTTGTGTCAAGATGTATGAGCAATGAAAAAGGCCTGCTGAACACGTTATGACACTTACTGTCTCTAAGGCTGCCAGCTAAGCCTTGCTTGGCTGTCATAGCAGATACCTTCTCTTCTCTCTCTGTCTCTCTCTCTCTGTCTCTCTCTCCCTCTCTCTCACCCCCCCCCTCCCCTTTTGCTAACATCAGTATCCTTCCTTCAGGCTCACTCTGCACTTGTCGATTCACTCCATCTGTCTTTGCCAAGGTCAAAGTTCAGATTGGTGCCAGGACTTCATTTTGGTGCTCAGCGGTGCTTGTTAACATGTAGATTTCTGCCCTCACCCACTCTTCCTCCAGTCCTGTAGGATTTAGTGATGCATGCTGGGGGAAGAGCCTCTCAGCTGTTACGCAACTGCCTTTTGAGGCATAGCTAACATCAACACAGCACAAATTCCCTTTTTTATACATTCATTCAGACAAATAAATATAGGATGAGAAAACGCTGCAGGTTAATGACGTGTTTTAGTGATGATGCCACCTCTATGTTCTGTCCCCTCCTGAACCTAGTGGTTCTGTCTGGGTCCGATGTGTGGGGGGCTCCTGAGTCAGAACCAGAGTCCACTTTGACAAGACCCTTCCCCACCGGAAGTAAGTTGTATTTTTCCCCCGCTAACTGTGCTGCACCTCCTCCTCTCCCTGGAATGACTGCACGGACCCATCCACTCACCTCATGAATCCCCCCATCAGCCGACTAACGAGTGGACCGGCACACTGAGCTGGGGGAGAGAGAGACTGTGAACGAGTGTGGCAGTAACACTCTCCCTCTCTTTCTAAACAGCCGACGCTAACCTCCTTCATTTCATTAGTCATTTCACAGACGGATGATTCAATGTTGGTCGTGGCTTATTGGATTGGAGAGGTTCAATACTTGGACTCCCTCACCACCTCCTCTGCCTCCTCCCCACATTTGGCATGGTGGTGAATGTACTGTGTCGCATGGTTGCTGGTTTGTTGGATTGCCCCTCCCCCTCCCCCTCCCCCCGAGTTGATGTGGTGTAACGTTTGACAAGTGGCGTTACTGCTTTTTCTGTATGGACCCAAATTCTCTAAAGCTTTTTGTCATGACCTTAAAAGAATTTGTGTGCTGCTGTGCAGGCTAATGTTTTTTTAGGTTACTAGCATACTGCCTCAGGTTGTAAGGACTTGAAGGCTTTGGCAACGCTACATAGCCAGATATCTCATGCAAAATGTATCCAGTCAAAAACCCTCAGCGGTTGACGCCACTGCTTTCGTCAGAAAAATTTGGAGACTGTTTTTTTCATTTTAATCCCAACCTGCTCTTGAAAACCACTGGGGTTGGATAGGCACTAACCTCCAGGGGGGCACCTGTTAACACTGATGGGGCTTCTCATGTTTTTTACTGATTATATCATTGCAGCACCGCCTCCGCTTCCACCCAAGAACGTCCCGACGTCTCCCCCGACGACCGGCCCCCCCTCTGCGGACGCCACCGGTAGGAAACCCTCTCATCTCTTCCTGACGCCCTCTATATCACACCATCAACTGGGAACAAAAATTCTTCACTTTATCTCAGCAGCCTCTCTCTCTCTCTAACTTTCTCTAACTCTGTAGACAGAGACAGTCTTATCTGTCTCTGTCTATCTGCCTGTCTGCCTGTGTCCTTTTATCTATTTATGTTACTAGTCCATACCCGGGGATGCGTGCACCACAACTCCGCGCAGACTTGCCAAAAATGCGCATAAACAACGTCAATTTAGGAAAATGGAAAAATCAGCTTCGTCAGTCCCTGCCTATGCCAATGCTCAATGCCCATGTGCAGTTTCAGATTGATTGGCCAACCCATTGAGGAGCAAAATGGATGCAGACAGACAGACAGAGTTTTCCTCATTTTATAGTAGGATTTAAAAGGCCATGTGACCTAACCAGCAATCCCCAATCATATTCCTAGACTATATTTACACTTTGCATTGAATTTTGTCTCAATAGGATTCAAAGATGATGATTTATAGACAGGTGTAAATTATCCGAGTACATGTAGATGCATCAAGATACATCTTTTATCTGCATTGGGATTTTAATGTCATGCGCAAAATGCCATCTTATTGATAAACTTGGTCATTGATTGGTCATTGGTTGTCTCTGTTTCAGAAGTTTCAACAGAAGCCGAGGGTTCCACCAGGAAGCCCTCGATAGCTGACTTGGACAACATCTTCGGCCCAGAAGAGGCCACCACTGCTGGGGAAGATGAAGGTGACAAGTGGGTCTGCTTCAGCGAAGAATCGTCTGACAGACCGCCCCTACCAAAGGACCCCGCACCTCCTCTCCCCTCCTCCCCTCCTCCTCCAGAAGAACCAGCACCTCCGCTACCTGCCTCCCCGCCTCCGCCTGAAGACCCCGCCCCGCCCTTGCCTACATCGCCGCCTCCTCCGGAAGACCCTGCGCCTCCTCTTCCTCTGTCCCCACCCCCGAAAGAAGAGCCCGCGCCCCCTCTACCGACCTCCCCGCCCCCGTCAGAGGAGTCCACTGCGCCCCCTGTCCCCTCAGTCCCCCCTCCGACCGAAGACCCTACCCCTCCCTTACCCACCTCCCCACCTCCTGCACTAGAGGAGCCTGCGTCCCCTCCCACTTGCCCTCCCCAAGCCTCAGTCCCTCCTCTTGACTCGCCCCCCAGCGTCCCAGCAGTCCCTGCTCCCAAAGCAGCCACTCCTCCTGCAGCGACTCCTCCTGCTGCCGAGGAAACTGCGACACGCTCCGTCCCGCCGCCCCTTGTCCTGTCTCAGGAGGAAAAACCCAAGAGTCCAGACGCCACCTTACCCAAAGAGGAGGCGGGTGAAACGATCAACTCGCCCAAAGATGCTAGTCAGGGCAGCCGGAGTACGCCTCCTCCACCTCCTCCCCCCACCTACCGGGCTGTGGTGTCTTCACCGGGTCCCACCTCTGGAGGTGGCGGCACAGGTAGCGGTAAGTAGTCCATGATTGGTCACTCTTACTGGGATATAGCTGCCAAGTCCAACCCCCCCTCCACACCTTTCCCATGAGGTCCAACCTCATAAGTAGCTAGTTTTCTAAAGCACGGCCCAATGGGACTCACCAGGACAAATTGCTTACAATATGGGATCAAAAGCACTGTTTCTTGAACATTATCCCTGTAGGCAACAAGGTGCAGAAAATTAATGTTATGGTGGAAATTGAATGATATACCGTCAATAAAGAGTCTGGCCTGACCATCTGTGTTTGGCCCTTGAAGGGAAATTCCCTTAAAACCAAAATCTTGATTAGTATCTTCATTAGAATCTGGAGTCTTTGCTAAAATCTCTAGAGGGCAAAGCCGCTTAGAGCTAAGATTGATGGGAAAAAGCCTATTGTCTGAATCTGTCTGAATCCGTGCCCTAAAAACTTGCTGAATCACATCTAGATAATACCAAGCATGCTCCGAGGACAGTGACTGTTTGTCACACTCTGGGCCTGGAGCTCTTCACACAAATGGAACTGTGAATACGCTGTGACACTTTCCTGGTTGTTGTACCGGTCAGATGAATAGTAATACCAGTAGCATCCATATAAATGAGGTTAAAAGTACGATGTGATTTGATTGGAGTTCTACAAATTCCCTTTTGGCCGACTGCACCGTCCCCGTTGTTTAACTGAACTGAACAGCGGTGACAATTCCCCATTTTTACCTCCGCCAAGGAGGTTGTGTTCCCTGGTCTGGGGACCAGTAGTCAGCATCACTTTATTACTTTGATTATGAATACCAAGTCTAAAACTTTTCTTCTTATACCAACAAGACTACAGTGAACATGTAGGCATGAATCATATAGTGTACCCTGTGGGGCAAAAAAATCTGAACATTTCAAATATCCATTATATGGGGGACAAAAGTGTTAATTCCTGGTAAATCTAAAGGGATACAGAATATATAACTGGGTGGAGAGATAGTCTCAATACAATGGAGAACATTCATCAAAATTAGGCCAGAGGTTCCCAAGAGGTACGGTGTGACTAATACCGAGCGCACAGACTAAAACAGACTGATGCTTTTCAAGAAATCATTTTGCTTGGTTGCAATTATTGATATTAAGATCTTTGGAAAAATCCCAAATGCCAGTGGTGACAACAGATCCCCCAGGACAGCTCAAATTGGAGGTTGCCTGCTCTTAAACCTCTCTAGAGGTGTGGATGCTGAAAAGGGAAAGTGTTCTATTAAAGTGAAATAGCGATTTTAAAGGAGAACTGAAGTGAAATAATAGTCATAGGGGAAAAACTGGGACTTCAGCCTATATAAAAAGTAAGTGATGGCCGATGACATCTCAGGGTTATTTGAGTGACCTTCTGTCAAAGTAGGAGTATGAGAAATCTTCCCCCTCTCAAAACACCAAATATGCATTTGCTTTCAGTCCCTCCATTCCATGTCAGCTTTCCTCTGAAGCTGTGAAAGCCGTCTACAGCAGAGCATGGAGACTAGGACTATATGTAATCTAGAGAGACCAGACATTGTGTTGAACTAAACTAAAGGTCACTTCATGATGACAGTACACAAAGAGAACCGGAGCCAAAGCTTGTCAAGCACACTGCTGACACAGCGTGCCGTCGGAGCTGGGATAAGAGCGGGAGTTCTTGGTCGGAAAGCCTCGCTCCACTATGGGAAAACCGTCCTCTTAGATAAACAGCGAGGGGCTGACGCTGTGACACTTTCCTGGTCGTTGTACCGGTCAGATGAATAGTAATACCAGTAGCATCCATATAAATGAGGTTAAAAGTAAGATGTGATTTGATTGGAGTTCTACAAATTCCCTTTTGGCCGACTGCACCGTCCCCATTGTTTAACTGAACTGAACAGCGGTGACAATTCCCCATATTTACCTCCGCCAAGGAGGTTGTGTTCCCCCCTATTAGTTTGTTTATTTGTCTGCCTGTCAGCAGGATATCTCAAAAACCTATGAACAGATTCCCATTAAATTTGGTGGACAGATAATTATCGGGGCCAAGAAACAAGATTTTTGTGGTGATCTGGGATTTCCGCCATTAGACAATTATTAATTTTTAGTCATAACTATGAAACTAACAGAGGTAGAGACTTTGTTCCAAATCCTAAGGGTATGTTTGCAGGGTCAAGAAATCAATTTCACTTAAAATTTAAGTGATAGGATTGATGACTTTGAGTGTAGCAGCAAGTTGGAGAATTGGCAGTGGCTCTCTTGAGTGCCTTCTAGTTAACGGCATATTTCACTTTAGCAGAACATTATTAGAACATTATTATTTTTTAGTGCACATACTTTTATAGGAGTTCGGGAGTTCTTGGTCGGAAAGCCTCGCTCCACTATGGGAAAACCGTCCTCTTAGATAAACAGCGAGGGGCTGAGTTGAGTTAAGGCTGTGCTGTTTTGTGCGAGCTCTCATAGGAATACAAGCAAATTACAAGATTATTGCATGGTTTTTGTGGTGTCATTTGATAACTGCTTCAATTACTTTAACTCCTGTCCATTAGAGTGCAAGGGACTGATCCATTTAGTTCCACTTAGTTCAAACCCATTAAGCACCATTGAAATTACTGTCTTGTGCAAAGGTTTGTGCTGCACTTGACTTGGAGTTCTACGAAATAATTTTAAAATGTGATTATTTGGGATTATTTGGGATTTTTGCCTGAAATCTATGTATCTAAGTATCAAAGAGAAAAGACGGTTCTAGACATTTTCTAATTAATGAAAAAATCTGTTGTGCTCAAGTATGCACATCTGTTGTTTCAATTGGGCTTAAATAACAAAAAGGCCATTCCAATTATCTTCACTGTTAGATAGTCAAATACTTGTAAAGATGGAGTCTTTCCAGTCAGCATCTGCCCTGCATTCGCACTGCAGGTGTTTCCAAACAATTCATTTCATAGATGGAGCAACAGTGCAGCAGTAGTGAAGCAAGCATGTAAAAAGTGGAGCGATTCTATGATGTTGATGAAGAAGCCCCTACTGTGTGTGCTGATGTTTTGTTCTCCTCTGCAGGCTCCTCCTCTCCGGTGCGACCTGCCACCCCGTCATCGGCTAACCCCACCCCTCCGCCGCCTCCGCCCCGCCCTCCCTCACGGCCCAAACTGCCTCCAGGGAAGCCCACTGTAGGGGATGCGGTAAGTTGTCTTGTTATGAGAACAGTGGCTGCGTTTACATGCATGGAGTCTACCGGCCACCAGAAGTATGAAAAGGTGCAGCCACCAGCTACACACCACCCACCCACCACACGCACACACACACACACACACACACATTTGACTGAGGTTGCTTCTAATACAGAGGAAAGGAATGATGATCCCTATACTAATAGTAATAGTAAGTACTGCTCACTGCTATGTTTTTTGTTGACATCAGCACATCATCATCATTGGCGAAAACCAAAAGTGAAAGGAGTAAGATGTTTACATGCCACTGCAACCCATTTGATATCAGAGTAAGCCAGGCATCTTAACCGGGTTTCTCATAATCGGAGCTTAACCTGGTTATTCTGACCGAGTTATGACGTTTACGTGCGTACGACCCAAAACCTCAGCCAATGATGATATACAGTGGGGGGAAAAACCTTGAACAGTCTCTTTTTCTGTCTGACTCTTATCTTTCCTCCCTCCTACTGTCTCTCCAGAATCGTCCGTTCAGTCCGCCGGTCCACTCGGCCAGCCCCCCTCCCATCGCCCCCCTGGCGCGGGCCGAGAGCACCTCCTCCATCTCCTCCACCAACTCCCTGAGCGCCGCCACCACCCCCACCGTCGGTAAAGAGCTCTCGGTGTCTGTGTCAGGTGTGTGCACCATCGCCCATCACTAGCTGTGCTGCTGTTGCCCGTCGGCTGTGGTCACCGGGGTTCAGTATTTCTCCACTTGTTTTGTTGTTTTGTTTTCTAGCAGTGGTAGCTGAATTTAACTAAAAGTTTATTATCGATTTTATGCGCTAAACAACCGCTGGCCTTGTGCGCGTTTGTGTTTTCGAGGTATGAGTCATGCTTGCGTCTTTATATTTAAATTTTTTCTCTAGAAATGCAGGCGGTTTTCTAGCAGTGATGGCCCGTGCGCCTGGCCATGTGGCGTGTATCTTTCATACACCATTAACTACTGTATGTGTGCATGTAGGCTGTGGCTACATTATCTCCACAACTAAAACCTCAGTGGAGTTTCATTGGAATAACTGTTAATACGCTAAAAAAAAAAACTACAATCACTCTCGATTTCACTTTGATTTGGATTGGGGCCAGTTACTCTCGGTATGAGGTTTCTTCATTTGAAATAAGAATTAATTAGTCCTAAAGGTCTTATTGATATATTATTAAGCTGCATGTAAATGTCACTGTCTGCCTGGGTTGGGTTTACACACACGGACACATTCACTCAAATGCGCTCTCTCTCTCACACACACACACACACAGGGTATGAGTGGGAGGTTTGAGTGTGAAGCAGCGGCGTTAATGTAAAAAAGCAGGCGTTCTCGGCAAACTGTCCGTTAATGAATAAAGATTAATGACAGGCGGTTCACTACATGATCTAATTTTAGGGAGGTCAGTGTGCAAGGCCTCTGCAGTGCAGTGTTATGAGTGTACAATGCTAAATCTCACTAGACTGTAGCATGGCTGAGTCATAATAGATTTAATAAATACACACTCTGCAGGCAGCAGGAGTTACATTAGAAAAAATTTGGTCCCTGGTTGGAGGCTAAGGCAAAACTTGCTCTATTGAATCCAGAGTGGAACATTATAAATTGTCAGTTCAGTGTGGTGCGTTCAGTGTTGGGCCATCATACCCCTACATTTATACATTATTAATTCATTATGGCTTTATTGCATACACCAAAAAGCCTGTGGGCTTGGCAGGCATAAAAAAAGAGAAAGATTTTAATTGTTGATGTGTTATTATAAGCCCCCCCCCCGGCTATCCAAATGCTTGTCGTTTTTGATGATCTCATGGCATCTGTTGGTGATTGAGATGTTCTGCTTTTCCATTTTTCATCCTGTCATTTTTTTGTGTGCATGAAAGTATTTTTTAAGCCATTGTTCTCATGAACATCTGATTTTTCCAAAATTCTTTTTCCTTTGTTTGATTTGCATTTCTTTTTTTTGTTCTTGTTGTTTTGCTCTTTGTTTGTCTCTTCTTTATTTGTCCTGTGGCTTGTCAGAAGACGATGCTTATGTAGACAAACTGCCCACGTTTGAGAGACACTTTGATTCGTTCGCAGGTATAGTAAAGTTCCCCTGAGAGAGGAGAGGGGGAGGGGGAGGGGGGGTGTTCCTGTGTGATGTTTGAATCTGTCCGATGCCCATTACCCAGAATGCATTTGGCGTAGGGGGGTAAAGGCCATCGCTGAGAGTGCTTTTGTCTTTTCTCTGTTAATGCCAGTCATGTACAGTCAAAAAGGTATTGGGACAGTGAGCTACCATAGGCCTTTTTTTTTTTTTTTTTTTTTTTTTTTTTTCCGCATTGTCACATGGTTCAAGAAAGCCCTTTTTTTTATGCCCCACATTCATCTTTTCACGCTAAATGTATCTTAGCTGATGAGCCAACAAAACAAGATGGGTCATTGTCCTAATAGTTACCTTTTTGACTAGACTGCTTTAGGTCTTGCTCACAGATGTAGGGACACACCACGCATTCATTTTTTTTCCCTCCTTTCAAATGTGGCAGCATTTTTCACGAAAAAGTCATTTTTCTACATTGTTTTGTTCTTGTCAACTCGTACCTTCCCACACCACACATTTCACAGATCGGTAGTCTCTCTTTCTCTCTCTCTCTCTCTCTCCCTTGGTATCTCTCTGTGTCTTTCTGTCTGAATATCTTGCTCTCTCTCTCTCTCTCCCTTTCTGTCTTAGTCATTCTCTCATATCTCTGTTGTTGCTCACAGAGACAAAATCTGCCAGAAAAATGAAAGCTGTGGTGACACAAAGAGCTGCATCTATAGGATCGCATTTATTATATTTTTTTCAAATAAGTTAAAAAGCCTTGCATCTCCTTTAACCATCTGCCCACACATGAGACTTTCTCTCTGTTTTTATGACTGTGCATTTGTGGCTGTCTTTCCCATGTCACCATGGCAACCTCCTGTCTCTTGACGACAGTTATTGTGTGTGTGTGTGTGCAGTGACTCCCAGATACCTTTACTCTGAGCCTGCACCACAACAGTGTGTGTGTGTGTGTGTGTGCAATGAGCATTTCTCAAGAGCTCCTTATCTGTGGGCCCTTGAGATCCACATTCACACTCTCACTCACTCTCTCCCTCTCTCTCACTCACACACACACACACTCACACACGTTGTCAGATCAGCGCTGCTGCTTACAGAGCCGTTTGAAGTCTGGCATGAGAATTAGGCTGCTGAGCGGCTGCAGCTGTTTGGTATTCATGCCACCCTCTCCCCGCCTCTGGAGTAGAGCGACGCGGCCTCGAGTTCAGCCAGCCTCCGGCGCCCCTGACCGTAACCCCGGTCCCCGGTCGACCCCGCCGCTCCGCCCCTGACACCCACCCTTCACACCTGCCACTCACACATCCCATCCATAGAAAGATACCTCCAACCCCCCCATCTGAACTCCTGCCCTTTTGTTCTCCTCATTAAGCACTCCTCCGCTCTCGTCTCTCCATCACCTGCTACTCTTTCGGTCCGCTCGTTCCCCTTGTTCCCACCAGTCACCAGCGCACCTTCACCAGTGGGACCCCACCACATAGCAATATAGTATGGACTAGAACAGGCATGATGTAATGATGATTTTCTTTAAGTTCATGTGTATCTTCCAATGCCAAATGACCATATAAGTGATTTGAATGAACCGCTTTTGTTTGACATGTCACATTTAATAGTATGCAGTCAATTTGGGGCAAAAAGCGGCATATGTGAACGTGTCCCATAGGAATGTTTGTTCTAGTCATGCTAGCTCTGGGTCCCACAGCCCCTCCTCCTCCTCCTCCTCCCTGCACTCTGATCCCAGTCTCGCGGCCGCCCCCTGCAGGGTGTTTTCAGACACGACAGCCTGCCATCCATCTGTTTCATAACGCACACAGAGGAGGCACGGTGGAACATGGGAGCTCAATATGACATTGAGCCAAAAGAATAATTGCCCTTTTGGAGTAGATTGGTAAGGTACGTGCGGTCTGACCGAGCCGCCAGCGTCCGGAGTGGCTGATATAGAGAGAGTTTGGTCGGTTTTTGGCTTTGTCGCTGCCTAGAATACGCCTCCATAACGTCGGCATGCTGAGATCTGCGGTTGGCATAGAATCACCAGCTACTTAGATATTAGATTCTGGAGCAAACAGAAATCGTGGCCAAACTCTGTCTATCAGCGGCTCTTCTGGCAGTCCCCCCCCCCCCCCTCTCTTCAGATCTCTTCAAGCTTCACACCCCCCCTCCCTCTCCGTGCCGCACATCTAGACATCCAGTTGTACCATGACCAACAACCTCCACCTGAATCCTCCACCTGGCCTCGCTCACGCACGCATGCACGCAAAAACACGCAGCAAACACCTGTACACCCTCCCCCCCCCGCCCCCTCCACATTGTCACATGTTCAGTCCTGGCAGTGTTTTTTTGGCTTGCCGTTGCCCCTCTCTCTCTCTCTCTCTCTCTCTCTCTCTCTCTCTCTCTCTCTCTCTCTCTCTCTCTCTCTCTCTCTCTCTCTCTCTCTCTCTCTCTCTCTGTCTCTCTCTCTCTCTCTCTCTCTCTTCCCCCCCCCCCCCACACCTCCACTTTTCACCTCACTGTGACGTGTGATAGACCTGCCATGTGAGACTCACGCTACTGTCCTTCTCTCCTTCCCCCCTCCTCTCACCCACTCTCCTCTGCTCCCTCCCTCTCTACCTCCTTTTTCCTCACCCCTCCTCCTCCACACCCACTCTCCCTTTCTCCCTTCCTGCCCCCCCTCCTCCTTCCCCACCCTTCAAACCCCCCCCCCCCCCACACAGAGAATGACCAGCCATCCCTGGTATGGTTTGACAGAGGGAAGTTTTATTTAACCTTTGAAGGTAAGTTTTCTCTGCACCAGGGCTAACTGTTAGAGCACACACACACACACATGCGCACACACTCGAGGTTCATCTGTGCAAAGCTTCTCCCCCCTTCCCCCCCTGTCCCCCCCCCTCCTCCTCCCCTCTCCTCTCCTTCCTCCTTTTGCATCCCTCCATCCTAGCTGAGCCTCCCTCATATGCGGTCCACTAATGACCCCCCCCGTTTTGTCATATTTTCCCTCTCCCCTTCTCTCTTCTTTCTCCTCCATCTCCTGGTTCTTCACTCGCATTTCATCTGCGCTGACCACCTGTCATTCCCTGAGAAATCGTCATTCTTCACGTACTTTACTAATCTCTTTGTCTGTCCTTCTTTTTCTTCTCTTTTGGTCCTTTGGTTGTTGGGTTTTTGATCTTCGGGCTCTCTGATCTTCTTTGATCTTGTCAGAATAATTCAGCTTTAACAGCACGTCTGGAATAAGCATGCATCTCTCTCTCTTTCTCTTTCTCAATATGTCTTTCTTTTCTCATCCTCCTGTGCTTTTTAGTGTATTCAGGGCAAACGTCATTATCTACTGTATAAATGCATAGATGAGGAGTTGCAACATATATCACAAATATTTTGGGGGAGATAGTCATTTGACATATACTGAACAAAAATATAAACGCAACACTTTTGTTTTTGCTCCCATTTTTCATGAGTTGAAATAAAAGATCTAAGATTTTTTCTATGCACACAAAAGGCTTATTTCTCTCAAATTTTGTTCACAAATTTGTTTAAATCCGTGTTAGTGAGCACTTCTCCTTTGCCAAGATAATCCATCCACCTGACAGGTGTGGCATATCAAGATGCTGATTAAACAGCATGATTATTACACAGGTGTGCCTTGGGCTGGTCACAATAAAAGGCCACTCTAAAATGTGCAGTTTTTATCACACAACACAATGCCACAGCTGTCGCAAGTTTTGACTGCAGGAATGTCCACCAGAGCTCATGTTGCAGCATGATAATGCACGGCCCCATGTTGCAAGGATCTGTACACACTTCCTGGAAGCTGAAAACATTCCAGTTCTTGCACGGCCTGCATACTCACCAGACATGTCACCCATTGAGCATGTTTGGGATGCTCTGGAGTGGACCAACATTCCACAGGCCACAATCAACAACCTGATCAACTCTATGTGAAGGAGATGTGTCGCACTGCATGAGGCAAATGGTGGTCACACCAGATACTGACTGGTTTTCAAAAAATGCATATCTGTAGCCCTAGTCATGTGAGATCCATAGTTCAGTGCCTAATAAATGTCTTTTTTCAAGATAAAACTGCACAGTTTAGAGTGGCCTTTTATTGTGACCAGCCCAAGGCACACCTGTGCAATAATCATGCTGTTTAATCAGCATCTTGATATGCCACACCTGTCAGGTGGATGGATTATCTTGGCAAAGGAGAAGTGCTCACTAACACGGATTTAAACAAATTTGTGAAGAAAAATTTGAGAGAAATAAGCCTTTTGTGTGCATAGAAAAAATCTTAGATCTTTTATTTCAACTCATGAAAAATGGCAGCAAAAACAAAAGTGTTGCGTTTTATATTTTTGTTCAGTGTATATATAAGTCTACAATTTCACAGTCTAAGAGCAGAGAGAAACGGGCGTCCTCAACACATATAACCTGCTATTGTCATCCCACCTTACTCGCACTGGTATTGGTTCCTTTCATTTCATTCACACTGGTTTGTACACCATGTTTTGTTCTTCATTGTCATCCACACACTGTTGGTTAGAAAGAGCGTAGAGTGCTGGATTGGGAGTTGGGACATGTAGAGCAGCTTTTCTTACTATAGGTCTTGGGTATTTTTGGCAATGTGAAGCTCAATTTGGACTCCTGACTAAAAAAATGTAAGAAGCCTCAATTTTGGCTATAATAACCAGGAAAAGGATAGTAGGAACAAAAGAGAGATTCAGCACAGTGGATTGTTAGTCATGGGCATTGGTCAAACAGTGTGTCTTTACGTGTCTTGGTAGGTCACTCACCACTCCACTCAAGTCTAGTTTAATGTTTTGTGTTGTGTTTGTTTGTGTGAATGTGTGTATGTGTATGTGTGTGTGTGTGTTTCCTCCAGGGTGCTCCAGAGGGCCCAGTCCTCTCACCATGGGAGCTCAGGACACGCTCCCCGTCGCCGCTGCGTTCACAGAGACAGTCAACGCCTTCTTCAAAGGAGCCGACCCCAACAAGTAGGTGGACAAATAGATACATTTGCATAGTTGGTTGACTGTGAACGGAATGCGTATATTCAGGTACAGCAATATTCAGTTGATGGTTGTAGTCAAAATATGCAGGCAAGAAAGAATAATTTAGACAAAATCTCACCTTTTATCAGCTGAGACTCTTTTTGTCATTTCAAGACAGCAACACGTTATTATTCTACACCTCTCTTTATTTCAAAATGGAGAGATTGTCTTCTTCTACGCTCATTCAGGCATAGTACAGTTGTTGTCCAATGATGAAGAGGGCTGTCACACAGGATGAAAGATAATGTTTTGTTTAAGTTATTGATTTCTGCATGGCAACTGTTCACTGCTTTTGACTTTGACAGTGCAAAGACCGTTGCCTTTATGTATGTATGTTCTGTGAATTGTGATTTACAAAGCATATCATGCATGGCAGCCATGATCCTGGCTGAAGGGGCTGAGAATAACAGTATATGCAAAACTTATTAGGGCTTAAAGGTAGTCCACATACAGCTTTTTTTAATGAGGGAAGGAGGGAGGAAGGACATTCCCACAGCTTCCATATCATAGTGCATCAGACACAAAGAAAAAAACTGGCCTGCATTAAACATGTCTGATACATCAACAAAATAAGTGTTTATATGTATGTGCACTGTCTGCCTCTCTCCACCCTTCCATCACTATCTTTCTCTCCCTCACCGTCTAACTTCCTCCTCCTCCTCCTCCTCCTCCTCCTCCTCCTCCTCCTCCTCCTCCTCCTCCTCCTCTTCTTCTTCTAAGGTGTGTTGTGAAGATCATAGGCGAGATGGTGTTGTCGTTCCCGGCGGGAATCACGCGGCACTTTGCCAATAACCCGTCCCCCGCCGTGCTAACCTTCAGCATAACCAACTACAGCCGGCTGGAGCATGTGCTGCCTAACCCCCAGCTCCTCTGCTGGTAATGACACCGCTGTAACCTCACTACCTCACTCTCAGGAAAAAAAAACACTAGACTTACAGTGTCCTCACACATCTAGTTCAAGTTTGAGTGCTTTATTGTCTACCTTTGCAAATCCAAAACAGTATTTATGTTTCATGGGTGTTATAATACAACTAAACTTCACTAAATCAGTATGATTTGCCTGGTGCTTGTTGGATGGATCAAATGTTTTTCCACTTAATGCTACATTTAACAGTGTACATAGTGTAATGTCACATTGCTTCAAAACCATACAAGATGATCTCACATCATATAATCATATAATGAAAACGACCTTGCAAGACAGATAGTCATGCAGCTTTTTCTGTTAATGATCAGATTGCCGCTTGTGCCAAGTTCCTTGCTAGTCAGATTCTTACTGTAGTTTTAGTGAGAATCTACTATATGTAAATGAAGACTGTTTATCAAATATTGTCTCACTTCATAAGGCTTTTTTCTGTGACTGGCTGCATTAGATTAGCATTGCCACAACCTCTGGATCAATTGTTACATATGTGTGTGAAGCATTTTGGTTGCTAGAGCTGAGACACACTTTCTCAAAGGCTATCCTGCTGACAGGCAGGACAGAGCAGAGGGGAGTACAGATGTGTGCCATCTTGTAAATGGATGGGAACTTGTCAAACGATACGGCTTGACAGGTTATAACCAGAAGCTGTATATCTCTATGATTTAAAATTAGAATCACCTTTATTTGCCAGTTGTATGGACAAGGAATGTCCTAGTAATGGCCACACTTGCAGCAACCTCACACTTAAACCAGATATTGTATACGCCTGCCTTAATGGTAATACATGAACATGGTTGACAGAACATCCAAGATTGTTTAAGCTTGATCTTTTGATCTAAAAATGGTCTTTTCTTGAACAATCACACACAACGAATCCTACATACCACACTTATGATGTGCAATAACATCATTCTGAGTGTGGATAAGGAAGTAAATCAGTAAACATATCAGTTAAATGGCTCATGAGCATTCATGATCTCATATGGAAAAGTGGTTCTTTGTTTATAGTTGAGTGAGTAAACTCAGTTAGATCATGCCACACACTAATGCTGACCGGCTGTTGAATCATCATGAGGTCATCTGAGTGTTCAGACTAACTGCCTTGAACAGAGGTTAACTCATAGTCTTTTCCCAATATGTTTCTGTTGTGTGACAAACCAACACAAACTCTAATGTTTTTCATTGTTAAACTGGATTTAAAAGCTGAAGCAGTCTTATAAAACAGTCAGTTCATGTCCTCGGTTCTGATTGGCTGAGTCCCATTTGAGGCTGTTGTAAAATATCCAATAAACCCCCACTTGTTACCACATAACAGTTAATTTAAATGTTAATGCACTAATCAAAATTCACCACTCATAACGGTACTAGAATTATATTGCTTGGCAGGAGATTAAACATTTAATTATCACTATTAGTTAATTACTTATTATTGATTACAAAATAAAAGATTTATTGAACATTTGTGTTCTTTTTTTATTATGATGGTGTGTTACCGCTGGTTTATAAAAGCAATAAACGTTGTGCCTGAAACCCTCTTAGCTGTTCTCAATTCACTGGAAAGCACGGCCTCTCGTGGCTTAGTGCTTAAATTAATGTGCTGACTCAGCTCCTCCTCTTAGGACCCATGAAACATCAGAAGTTTGTTTTCCAGTTAGTCAGTGTTCCAGTTATTTCCAGTTGGCCAGAGATTGTTTTGACAGCACCAAGATGTCACTGAGAAACTGGGTCTTGCACCCTACTTTTGTACAGTATGAGACAGCAAATGCATTAGAGTCGAAAAATCACCAAGAACATGTAAAAAGTGTATATTCTGATGGTGCTTTATCGTGTGCCCCCCCCTCCACCAGCGACACCACCACACAAGCCAAGGCCAATGCCAAGGACTTCTGGGTGAACATGCCAAACCTGATCAGCCATTTAAAGAAGGTGGCAGAGCAGAAGCCCCAGGCAACGTACTACAACGTGGACATGCTCAAGTATCAGGTGAGCTCGACCCTCTGGAGGTCTAACCTGACATCACTGACCTCAGAGACAGACAGCAGCTGTGGCCAGACCAACAGAAATGTGAAACAGCCCCAATAGCTTCCAGTAAATGGAATTAAGGCAGTTTTGCAAGGCAACCAACAGCAACAATTCCAACCATTAAGCTTGTTTTTGGGCTAAAATGGAACAAAATGCAGTTATATTTGAATCACTGGAGGTTAAAAATAATAACTAAAACTCTGTGTGAATGTCTTTTTAGACATAAGGCTTTGGCAGGGTCCAATGACTTTACATTGTACCTTCAAGGGACAGCTCTTGGCAGGTGGCACTGTAGACATTTTCATGCATATCGCAAGTGTATGAAGGTCACTAATACAAAATGTGTGTGTGTGCATGTATATGGTTTTTGTGATTGTGTGTGTACTTGCTTGCTTGCTTGCTTATGTATGCTTGTATCCTCTCCCCGCCTGTTTGTATGTGTGTGTGTGTGTGTGTCTGCACCCTCGTTCCTCTGCCCAGGTATCGGCGCAGGGCCTCCAGTCGACTCCCCTGAACCTGGCGGTGAGCTGGCGGTGTGAGCCCACCAGCACAGACCTGAGGATAGACTATAAATACAACGAGGAGGCCATGTCGACGCCGATGGCCCTCAACAATGTCCAGTTCCTCATCCCTGTGGATGGAGGAGTCTCGAAACTACAGGCCGTGTTGCCCCCTGCTGCATGGTACAGACTACAGTTGATTGAGATTAGGATTAGTAATGTTTGTTAGCTGTATGGTGTTAAACCCAGTAGGTGCCATTTAGGTTAGTATGCATTATACAGCCAACCATCAAAACTAATAAGGCAATCAGGGAGCTAGTTAGCCGTGTTTCTATCTTTATGTGTTTATGTATATACACAACATTGAATTTTGTTTGTTTTCAGACAATACACATGCATTGTTAACCACTGTATGAATACCAGGGAGGGCGTTCTATACTTAGCGTAGCGGTACTGTGGTTATGCCGAAGGTAATCGGTGCAAATGCTATGCAGCATCACCATCATACGTATCATCAGGATAAAGCGCACCCCTTTGGATATTACTGCTATATCAAAGGACTCAGAGTCCTCAGAGCTGTTTATCTAAACTGGGAGTGATAAGTAACTTTTGACTTTCAGATCATTATGGATTAAAATGGTCAGAGCCGCTTTGGCCAGTGGTCCTATAGATCAACACTTATGCCTTGAGATACTTGATAAATTTGGGGGCAACAGCAGCTCAGGGGGTTTTGATGTTTCTGCTTCACTCAGTTTATGTTTATGTGATCCTGACAGGAATGCGGAGCAGCAAAGAATCCTTTGGAAGATCCCTGATATCTCACAGAAATCTGAAAACGGAGGTATGTACAGTGTAGTGTTGACATACTTTTAGGTAAGGTAGAGATTAAGATTGTGTCCAGCACTATTTTAGCACCCACAGGGGTTTAATTGAAGTGTTGTATGTGGGGAAACCTTGCAGTTAGAGGTGTGGGAGTCCTGCTTTTGTTTTACATTAAGAAAATCAGTCATGAAACTAGACTTAAACCAACACCTGAGGTTGGCTCTGCCTGAAGTCACTGATGCCCCCCTCTGTCTGATGATGGTTTTACACTTACTACAGCAAACCTCCTGATTTGCTGTTTTGCATACAGTGAGGAGGCAGCATCTTCCATCATGAATTTCAACATAAATCTCAAGTGACATGTATGTCATAATACCTGCTATAATTCGTTTGACTGTTTCACCTAACACAAGGCAGAATTCCTCCTGGGCCCACCTGATCTCTGGCAAAAGGGCATTACACTAGAGCTGAGCTCACTGTTTATCAGTTCACTCTCTTCCTGTCAAGACAGAACACTTAATCAGGCTCAAACTTTATCAGTTTAACCCTGCTCCTTTTGGACAGGGACAGCTGATGAATGTCATAGTCTATTGTGTTTCATCTTTTACGTTTTAATGCACTGTGCTGCAACACAAAGTGACTCTGATGGTGGGTAATTTGGTTCTACATAAAAAGGATGACAGGTGGCAAGTAAATCTTCCTTCATCCATGCCCAGCAATCATTTTAACATTAACTAGATGTTGATACAACGGCCTGCACCAATGTTGAAGACCTGTGTTAATGTAGTGCCAAAATGAAAGTAGAGATGGCTGTAGTCGTCCATAGCTGCTACCTGCATTGTTCTGGTGAAATGTGGACCTTGATATGTTTCTGATATCAGTTCAAAACAGTTTCCAAAGCTGTTTTAATATGAATTTTTACTTTGCCATAATATCATATTGTGAAAATGTTGTGCTTGTTTGGATTGACATTGAACTTGGCCTCCTCCTGCATATCACTGTCTTAAAAATGTTTGCTGGGTGGTTAACAACAGTTAGCATTTAATAATTGGTGTCAACAATGATCCCCCAGGTGTGGGATCGTTGTTAGCGCGCTTCCAGCTAACAGAAGGTCCCAGCAAACCGTCTCCGCTGGCGGTGCAGTTCACCAGCGAGGGCAGCACCCTGTCAGGCTGCGACATTGAACTGGCTGGGCCAGGATACCGCTTCTCCCTCATCAAGAAGAGGTTTGCCGCAGGTCAGTTCACTGTTTGATACCAGTAACAACATATGAAGGGGTTTTTCCAACCCACAATGTTACATTTCACTGCCGTTGTGTGAAAACTTAATCTACTCCTACCGCAATAATAATAATAGCAATAATGTAATTGACTGCTGCATCAATCTAACCAAAAACATACATTTTGTTTTCTGTATCAGATTAAAACCTTCAAACTTTAGAGTTATTTAAAAAAAAAAGAAAAAAAAAGGTGACTTTCCCAATAATGACCATATATTATAGAAGTTATTAATAATTCATCTGGATTTCATGAGCTTTAAGATTATGTAACCACATACCACATCATGTAAATCATCGGTCTGGTCCTGAATGAAGCAAAACTAATGAAAGATATCAATAAGAGGAAAAGAATATAAGTCAAAGAGGTATATTTCAAATCTTACGATTCTCTGAGACGTCACTCATTTTTAGGCAAATCTGTTAAGATGGCTATTAACTTTATCATTATAACTTTATATTAGGATAGACTGTTTTTTTTCTTTATTCCTGTAATAATTTTGTAAGAGTAAGTATCTTTTATGTTTTCAAATGATGGTTTTCTCATTGGAACACACATAAAAGTTGCTTCCAACAGTTTCACCTTGCTTTGCTTTGGAAGAGAAGGGTCAGGTAGTAAAGTATGCTACTTAAAATGGTCTAGTACCATTGTATTGGTAGGTTAATAATGTAAATTCATAATACAAATCATTGAAAACAGTGATTGTGCTATGCATTGGTTTCATCATCATTACCTCTATTATCATGTCATTATGCTCTGTACTTAGTAATAGTCAAGAGTCTGTGAAATTTACAGTTGGTCAATAAAGGAGCCATAAATAAAGCCAAACATTTTCTGACTTTCAGGAAAATACTTGGCAGACAACTAACCCATGCTACTGAAAACAGCACTATTGAACAAAATAACACTGAAGACGATCTCAACGGACTGAGGTTGACACCAAGGACAGAGGACAGACCAACACCAGACAGACTCTCCACTAACCTTTTCTGAACCCACGGGACAGGTCGCGCAGCCTACCCAGCAGTATTGTATAACTTGCATATAGCGTCGTGGAACTGTTTTAGGTCATGTAATTATTGTATTTGTACAATGTATTCATTTCATAACATCTGTATTGCTGCAGTTAGACACCTGGGTTCTTCCCTCTCTAAAGTCTGTGCCTCTGTCTCCATCCCCTCCTCTGGTCAATGTGTGGTGTCGTTCTACAATTTCACTGCAGCTGCCTGACCAGAGCCATGGATATAAAGAGTTTGGCCAGATTGTAGTGTGGACATGTTGTTGCCCCCTGTCCAGAAAATTGCTGGTAGCAACAACATCCCTAAATCACGTCTCTGCGGTCAGATTGTAAAAATCAGCCGGCAGTTACAAGTTCCATGTACTTGGCAGTGACCATAGAGCAGGACTGTGGAGCAAACATGGCTGCCACTGAAAAATTACAATGACCAAACTGTCTATCAGTGGCTCTGTGCCTGACCACCCAGATACCAACACACACAACTCAACCTTAGGCACATCCAGAAGATAGAGCAGTAACTCAGAGGTGAAGCGAGGGCTGCTAGTAGACCCAGGACAAAACTTGATAAATTATAGGCCTTTCTTAGGACATAAAAAAAATCACCGCCCTATAAATGATCCCTCTGTATGGGCTCCTCTGGGTCTCTCTGGGCTCCAGGCCCGGGACAGCTGTCCTAGTTGTGTCCCCCTGACCGCGGCCCCGAGTGAAGGTTTTGCCAGCAAGTTAATGCTGTTAACTGATGCAGTTTGACACATGGTGTCACAAACGGTTGTGGTGGACAGTAATTCTTGTTGGTGCAAGTCTGTGATTGGAGTGTGTAACACTCATAAGGGTGAGCAAGTTGGCACCTCAATGAATTTAGCTTAAGCTGAAAATATTTTCATGCATCACCTACTGGTACTACAGGGTCAAATGACTTTGGATTACTTAGTGAAGATCACATCTATGTATTCCTTTTTTTTTTACTATGAATGCACTGATCAATCAAACTGTTTTATTTCTCCGGAACATAGTCAGTGAGAGGTTTTTAGCAGTTAG
Organism: Centroberyx gerrardi; assembly: GCF_048128805.1. NCBI lineage: Eukaryota > Metazoa > Chordata > Actinopteri > Beryciformes > Berycidae > Centroberyx > Centroberyx gerrardi. Next base: position 23,484,825 of record NC_136005.1, read on the forward strand.
GCAGCTGCAATGATAAATCAGTTCCTGGTTGCAAAATAAGAAAATATGTTTTCCCTTAAGAAAAAAAGAACTGTACAAAGTGTCATTTTAAATCAGTAATATATATCTTAAAGGGCGTTTGGTGTTTTCCTTGTATTGTCAGATAGCCTTTCTGTTGTTCCCAGGACAACAGTGGTAGACTCCAGAGTACATGACAGCATTCTATTTTTATTTATTGATGACAATGATTTGTTGTATAAAGTATGTGATTCTGTATATGAATAGATTTGAATGGTATCACAATTCAGAACCCTTAAAGATATAAATATTTGAATTCTTTTTTTTTTGTTATCTGTGTAGTTGGGTAACCTGTGTACAGTATAAGGTATAATTTTTGAATTTATTTCAGATATAATTTTTTAACTCAAGTGCAACAGAAGATTTGAGCTATATATGGGTGGGGGGAATTTAAAGAAAAAGATAAATATCTTCCTGGATGCTGTGTCATGCTTTGTGAAAGCAGTGTTATGTAGAGTTAGTTATACCATGGGGCAAGGTCTACACTTTAAATAAGGTCGAGACAATGAACATCAAGCAATCAAGTTTCCATGACAGCAATGCAGACGTTTGGTAACCATGGTACCACCACTGGGACCAGGAGTCTTTTTTGCTGGGACCAGCTAAACCGTTTTTATTCAAACCTCATAGCAGTAGAACAGACAGAAAACACACTTGTATTGACCTGGCATTCTCGGGTGCAGGTCCCACATCAGCCCATTGAGTTGTTTACTTCAGTAAAACTTGACTGCACCTTGTGTCCTCAACTTGTTTCGCCAGTTAGCTTCTGACCATTTTATGCCCCGTTTCCATTCACCTCAGTGCGTTGGCGGTACCTGAATCCCCCTGAGTGCACATTATTTTGCATCGACGGCATGAGCACACCCCAGATCAACCAACCGGCGCTTGAATCCATGGCTTTATTTTGCATAATGGTAATGGTCTCTGTGAGATGACATGAGTGAGGTTCTGGAGGGAGGTTAAGATGACCAAAATGCTTTTTGTATTTTATGTGTGTACCCCGGACAGTCCTCTATAAAGGAGAATAAGCTGAATATTTTTAAAATGGACAAAAAAGAGAAAAAATCTTATGTTGTTTAATGTGAAAAACACTGTGCTGATGTTGAACTTCCTGAATGCTCTGATACTCGACATGAAGAACAAAAGTACGTGTGAAGTCTAGCCTAAGGTCTCTGTACTGTATGTAGGCCTCATTGGTATGTCAGCATTGTATTTGCTAAATGGAACCAATCATAATCCTCTCAGAGCCACAGAAGCATCTTAGCGTGGATTTACACAGGAACCAAACATCTTTTCAATCACATGGCCATAATGAAATTCACTATGACTTCAGAAGATAATTGGCCTCACATCAGTACTCCTATTGAAAGATACAGTACTTTTGATCATAGTTTTTAAAATCTGGGCCATGCAGTTAAAATTAGATCTCTTCTTCTTGATCAAATTTACCTTTTTTCCTGTGCAGACCAAGTCTAAGAGAGCACTGTGGATGACATTTGAAAAGCTAATGTGAGGCACTGATGATTGGTGCCATTTAGCCCGCCATAACACATTAGTTTGGTAACACTTCCTTTCAGTCATGTCAGTCCTTCATCTAGTTGACTGGATGAATCACCAGTTTTTGCTGTCGGTGAGATTACTGGCCATGCTTGAAGGGAAGGTGTTACCTCCTGGGTGAATCGTGGAGCCATCAGTGCAACAGTCACTACAGCATTATCTGCAGTTATCCATCGTACACGTCCCCCATCATGCATCTGTTATGCATTAGCACTGCAGTGGTCACTACAGGTTACTGTTTCAAATAACTTGATAGGCATATGGTAGTACAAAACTCGTCTCAATCAGTTGGTTGCCAGACGATTCTTTGCATCTTTTAATAGCTAAAAAGAGAACAAAATTTGTATTTTCCAAACAATTCCTCTCTGTGGTGGAGAATTTGTCCTGCAGTAATTCATTATTGCATGCAGAGCATGCAGTAAAGGTGGGACATCTATGATGATAGATAGTACTGAAATGACATGTTGTGCTGACAGTCTCAGTGACCTGTGTTAATGTTGAGAAGAGCAGGGAGTGTGTTTGTGTGTGCTATAAGCCAGAATGCTTTTGGTTCTGTACCGTTAACTCTCAAACACATGTGCAAGCTGTTTGTACAGTACATAACAATGCTAAGATGAACTGAGAAACTTAGTTTGCTTCTTTCCAAAACCAATAAAAGTTATAACTGGACACTTGTGTTTGGAGTTCTCTTCATATGAAGTAGTTCTGTATGATTAACACAGTCTTTCTCATGGATTCATGCATTTACACACAAATCAAATGGAGGCAAGATAAATTATAGGAACAAAGACAAGAAAAAAGAGGTATATAGGACATAGGTGCGATCAGGTTTCACTTTTTATCTAAACATTGTCCAGTATGTGGACTGTGATTTTAAAAACATCTCACACCTCATACCAAGTTATATGCAAGAACCTTTATTTGACAAAACTAGCAAAACGATACGATACAGTTCAGGTTTTTTATAAACAATAAAGCAGAGATGGTCATTTTACTAGCCTGCAGCCCTGTGGATACTGGCTGGGTGTTTGCGCTAGTGCAAAATTGTCCTCATTGAACAGGATCTTAGCAGAGTGTGATGAAAAAGGAACAGAAGGAGCAACTAAACAGCACGACTGGACTCGTGTCCCAAACTATTGAATTCCATCCCTGGGTTGAAAGTACCTGAACTTAGTTTTGGTTCCAAACTCTCATGGCTACATTTATAACTGGACAGTTACAGATGGCGAGTTCAGAGGCATGTTCACAGGTGCTCAAGTAGTCCACATTCACATCCACAATCCTAGTTTAGAACTTACTTAGTACTTACTTACTTACTTTAGAAGTTAAAGTAAAAACTCACACATCTTTATTAAAAGCGATCTAAAAAAAAAAAACAGCAGTTGTGGGTATGATCATTAAATACGCTGATCATATTACTTGGTGTTATTATGGTCACTTAAGGAGAGAGAGAGAGAGAGAGAGAGAGAGGGGTTGTCTCAGCAGAGGAAGGAGAGGTCGCTCTTCCTGCAGCCCACCTGGCAGCACACGGTGGTCAGTATGTTGTTGATGTCCCGTCTGGTCAGCTCAGAGCCCAGGCTGCTGCTCAGGCTCTCCAAGCTGCGCTGCTCTGCTGTGGGCACACCTGGGACAACACAACACAACAAGCAGAAAACCTTTAAATGCAGTATAGACATGTTTCACTTTTGACATTGACAAGTTTTATTTATTTACCAGGTTCACACACACATTCTCCTCAGCAAATGTCAACCTCTTACAGTTATTCATTTAGTATGATTGGCAATAAATGCGTTCTTGCATTTGGAGAAAGTGTATTTTAAAAACAGTAGCATAATATTGATAATTATAATGTTATCATTATTAGTAGTAGTATTAACTATTATTTCTAAGTATGCTTTGTTTGACAGATTTTCCCATTAGGGTAATGCATGAGTGACTGTTAAAGTATTTCATCTCTGTATCAATCATGTGCAAGTGAGGTCCAAATAAGGAAACTCCAAATGACTGCACAGATTACTGTGGTGTTATTTGTCTTCTACAGTGTCACTTTACTGTTTCTAATCAGCATGGCTGATAGGCTAACTGGGTTATGAAACAAGCACAAACCAAATGGCTTGGGTATACAGTACATCAGTGTGTGTGTGTGTGTGTGTATGTGTGTGAGTGTGCGTGTGTGAGCCTGAGGGAAAACAGACTGCTTTATCATGTAATCATGATATGTGGGTTCCTCTGGCCTTAATAAGCCAGATCAGGAGTGCGAGACTCCATGTCCCTGTACCGAGGCACCTGTCTGTCTGCACAGACACTGCAGTCATCGGCCTGACATCCATATCAAGGACAATCACAGCAGTTTTGTTGAGCGGCTCCTGTCCCTGAGCCCTGAGGTGGAACACTAACTATTGAGAACGTAGAGAGACACAGCGCTGAAAAACTGCAGATCGCTGGCTTTCAAACATATCAACCCTCTTCAAGTCTGCCCACTGTTTTATGTGCCATTGTAAGTAATAAAATCTTACAGAATTATGTTATTCTCTGCACTTTGGCTAATATAGTCAGCAGCTGAGGGGTAGGTTCACATGAATGGTTTGAGAAATATTGTTAAAAAAAAAAAAAAAAAGATGGTTTGCACTTCAATGAGATATGATAAATTGGATTAAATCTTACATTTACAGAAATTTTAAGAGGCCCAGAAAATACATTGATGAAAGACAGATTTGAACAGTGGCAAATATTGTTCTGCCACAGGTGGATGCAAACTGCAGGGTTTTAACTTTTAGCTTCCATGCTAAAAGCAAATCAGGGTGGAAATCACACAACATAGTTATTCTCTGGTGTTTTCTCATTATAAATCAGTGTAGCAAATTTGGCAATAGTGGCAACATTTAGCTTATTTAGTACAAGAAATCTTGTGCTATATAATGCATCTACCCTAAGAGCGGTTGGTAACAGTATTCTGAGTTAAAGGCTAAAAGGAACAGAAAATTAAATTTTTAACCCATTGTATGTGATTCCTTGGAGAGAAAAATCGTTTTGTTTTTGTCTAAAAAGCCAAATAAAAAGAGGTGGACTCATCATTTTATCACTGACTGAAAAAAAAAAAAAAAAAGAGTTGACTCACCATCTGTCTCTGGCTCAATGAGGAACCTTCTCCAGCGGGAGCCTCCACAGGTGTAGACCACGGCCCGCAGGAACTCTCGCCCACACAGCTTCACCGCCTTCACCTCCGCTCTCACCTGGCTCACACCCATCACCGCACACAGCAGCAGCGGCAGAACCACCAGCGCACGCATGCTGGATACTCTCTGGCGCAAGTATAACTATGGGAGGGTTAATTCTTCTTCGTTGGTCTGGTGCGCTCGCTGGCCAAGACCACCGCAGCTCTTCTGCCTTCTAATGTTTTTCTCTATTTTCTGTCTCGCCTGCTGCGTGTCTTCTCCCTTTAAGTTTTGTGGAGGCTGCAGCACAGTGGATTGGTCTTTGATCCACTGCTTGCATCTTCCTGCAATATATACCATCCACCTTTCAGTTCATCAGTGTCGAGTCTCTCTCTGCCTCCCCCTCACTAGCACTTGGCCCATCCCCATTACGCACACACACTCCTCACCCTCTCATCCCAGTGCTGCTTGACAGTCAAATCATTTTATGTTTCCGGTCATCTCCACCGTCACCATTTTTTGTCTTCTAAGTGAGAGTGACTCCCATCAGGCTTTTACAGCCCTCAACTGACAATCACATTATGTGTCAGGAGAGGAGGGGGGCAGCCTTCTCAACCTTGCCGTGATTACATGATTTAACAGTGTGATTGCACTGACCTTCACCGTAATGCATGGCTAATTAAGTCATGCGTGGTGATTCCCCCCTCAGCCAAACAGATGTTTCATCTGTTTACAATAGTTTGACAGCCTGGTCATCTTTCCCTTTACAGCAGTTTGGACCATACTGGAGGGAAAAAGTCAATGTTGACAGTCCATCATCCAGGTCATTATGGTGTTGTTGACGGTGCGATGTGATATTCAGCATGACATTTCAGTTCGATCATTATCGTTGGAGGTCCCACTTAGGCTGTCTATGAAATTATATTATGTTTATTAGGACATGCTATATGGTTCTCTATGGTAGCAGAAAACAGTAACTAAATTGTTTTGATTGATGAAAAATAAGAAACAATTAGAATAGACTCTTAGAAAAAAATGCTGCTTGATTCTGTGTGAAAGGTTGACTTCTAACAAGGAAGATTTCTCTGGGTTTTTTTTTTAAATAAATACTAATAAACTTGAATACATGCAAAATAAATCTCAGCAATCATCTGACCTCTGTCTAAATACTGCTACTGGTTAATTCTGATCAACAGGTTAGTCAGACTAAGGGTCTGAGGGACCGTGACAACTTCATCCTCAACCTCAGACTATTCAGAAAATCATTCCTGAATGACAAGTGACTAATCAGCCTTCGGTCCATTCAACAGACACTTAAGGCCAGAGGCTGAGGGGCTCTTTTGATTGTGTAAACAAATGTGAGAGTGGACCATTTAAAGGTCCGCGGCAGGAGTTCCCAAGTACATCTTCTGCTGCACGGGACTCAGTGTATTTCACAGCCTTGTGTCTAAGTTGAAGTTCTGACATTGAGAGATCTGGAATTTTTTTACACCTCCAGTCAAACAGTTTTTACTTCCTGAAACAAAATGTGTCACTGAGCAATATTTGTCAGCACTCTGCTGGATTTATCAGAACTACTAAGCTACGGGTCTGGGTGAAAAAAGACAAATAAGACATTCATGATTAACAAGTCTCTAATCATCCATTTGTCATATTACCCAGTGCAAGGTATTAATTGCCTAAATTAAATGAATTGCCTCAACACATCATAGAGCTGGGGTTACATTTTGCTGTTGTGCTAGTTTGTGAATTGAGGAAGCACAGCTCGAAGATAAAAATTTCAAAATCATTTATTCAAAATATAAATATCAAAATATTTATTCCATACTTTTCCTGACATTTTGTGCAATTTTCAAACTTTTCAAGACCTAGCAATAATTAAATTTGTTTTCCACACTTTAAAAATCTGCGTGTGAACCCTAAAATTAGCTTCGTATACGCTTTCCCTTGAAATTGTCCAGTTAGGATCAGGGTAACAAAAACCTACAGTGGCCCTCGATGTTATCAATATTAAAGGTGCCAAAGACATTTTAGCTTTTACATTGTAGTTTTAGACTCCAGAAACCTTGAAGTACCTCTTCCTAACAGTAAAAATGATACATTTGTATTCAGTCTAACACAAAACTGGTAAACATGACGTTGGCAGATAAAATCTTCTGTAATGGGTCTTACATGGAGACATTCAGTCGCCCATTTCTCTGGGGACTAAATATTACAGCAGTAGCCACTGGATAAATGGATGAAACAAGCACAAACCCAAATGGCTTGGGTATACATCAGTGTGTGTGTGTGTGTGTGTGTGTGTGTGTGTGTGTGTGTGTGTGTGTGTGTGTGTGTGTGTGTGTGTGTGTGCGCGCGTGCCTTAAAGCTGTCTGGCAACCGCAGAGGTAATGATGTCTTCCAAAGTATCCACCTGAAAGAAAAGAGCAAGAGAGACACTTTCAAGCTGTGTTTGCCATGTGAACCAACCATCAAGTGACTGAGTGATTGACTGACTAAGGAAATAGTGCTTTAAATTGCTGGCATAAAATGCTATAAAGCTGGCAAAAGTGCATTAACACAGAACAGTATAGTATGATGTCAATAAAGGGCGAAGATTGCATGTGGTGACAATATGCTACATTCAATAAAAAGCTCATCAGTTGCACCAAAACAGTGGATGAAATCGTTTCTGTGCCTCCCTGTATTTGATATCCTAGACTGATTATTGACTATTGTGTTTTTTTTTTTTTTGTATTCCCCACCTCCCTCCTAATATTTGTCCCTGTGTGCTTCCCGATTTGAGTGTCTTGCACTAGGCTACATTTAAAATTACCAGAAATAAAGGTAATTTAAATAAGCAAAAAATCAGCAAGGTGATGGACTGAATCCCTGTTGTATTCGTCCAATTGCCCAACACTAAAGGCCACTTCTGCCTCAGTTTTACCTGGTTGCCCTCTCCCACAGTGAGGTTGTTGAGCTGGTAGATGCTAACTTGTCCATCACTGTCCCCTACCAAGACACAGTCTGTCTGCGTGGCAAACAGCAGGGAGGTCATCTTCACCCCAGGAGCAGCCGGGTGCACAATGATTGGGTCCAGGCTGAAGGAGACAAGTGTACACACTGGGTACATGTGGTGGACACACTGGGTCACGTTTCAAATCAGAGAGAATAATAAAACAGAGTGAAACTGAGCGACACAGAGCATAAACAGTTTATTGCCACAGTCAGACTCACATGCTGGAATTCAGGTCCCAGATCTCCACCTGACCCTCGTTGATGGCTCCAAACACTGTGGCCCATTTTGGGGACCACATGATGTCGTACACGGCCCGCTGGGTGGAGGTGAAGCCTAACACAGGGGTGAACCGGTCCTGCTTCCACAGCTGGATGGTCCAATCAGAAGAGCAGCTCAGGAACACATCAGGGCTGAACGGACACCATTTGATCCGGTTCACAGGGCGCTGAGAAAGAGCAAGATATGAAGGTCAGCCCAAAGACCCACTGCAATGACAATATTAGCAATAGGTGTCTACAGAAGGACTGCAGGACTGGGACCTTCCCACAAAGATACTCCACTTTTTACATTTGACATTTTAGAGTTTAAGCATTTAGCTGACAGCTCTTACCCAGAGGAACTTGAGTGCAACAGTAGAATAAGTTTCAATTCCTAGATTACCAACCATGACAATAAATGTAAGAAAATATTCCTAGGACCCAAGAATCATCAATAAAGATTGAAGAGGTGTTAGAGATAGAAACACGAGCTTTACTACAAAATAAGGGCATATTAGAGTGAGGGAAAGGGGATATGGGGGGAGGACTAAGTTTTTCTTGAAGAGATGAGTTTTCAGCTTTAACTGTCCAACTTAACCAAATGTTAACAAAAGGGTAACAGCATCATTGATTCACATTTTCTTTTGTAAATGTGAAAGGGCCAAGGGGTCAGTAAGCATTAGGTCATGGGACAGAGCTTTAGTGACCTTGTAAAAAGTATGTGGATCTCGGAAGCTCAAACTTGCTGAGACAAATTATATGAGCCTGAGAGGTCAGTATGGTATCACAAGAAAACCTGTGGTACTTTGTTTTTTACACATTATGCTTAAAACGTACCTAAGTGTGTGCGCCCTTCCATCAAGAATCTAGCCAAGCAAAGGACAGTGATGGGTTGTATTGTAATTTACTTTGTATGCATTTTACAGTGCATTTTAGGCATTTAGCTGATGCTCTTATCCAGAAGGACTTACCATGTGTTGTGTGTAAGTCTCTAGAAACTGCTGACTGTTGGCACAGGAGCACTTGTGGATGTAGCCCTCCCATGTGCCAGCCAAGTAGATGCCGGAATCCTGGAGGAACAGTGCAATGCAGTAGCGTGATGCATGATGATGATGATGACAATGATTTATGGAAACACGGTCAGGGAATTATACACATCCTGTAGAATAGTTAACCTTACAAAACAAAATTGTCCATGTCAATAGTCTAATAGTAATTTAATGTAAGGCTGCATTTGAGAGGAGGGAAGGGAAGAGGTGAGGGGTTACATGAGTGTACTGATTTGATGTAGGGACAGTTCCACAGCCATGGCCTTGTCCTAGCCCAAGAAATTTCTCTCAATGTAGAAGGACTACGCTCAAATGAAAGGACTACGCTCAAATGAAACCGGCCTATAAGCTATGGAATCAGGCTAAGTATTTCTGTGGCCAATTTACCTTTGGATTGAAGTCAAAACAGAGACCACGAGTCAGTCTTGGTAGAACATTCTCTGTCTTCTTCGCCTCCCCGTCAGCCTGCTTCTTAGGCTTCTCAGTTTGCGTCCTGCTTAGCTTCATCAGGTCTATGGCAGAGGAATGCACAAGTGTTTTGAAAAGTGCTTCACAAAATAAATAAATAAATAAATAAAAAAAAATAATAATAGCTGTCAGCATTACAGGGTATACATGCTCTAGCAGTGCTATTCAATTAATTCAAAATCTTAATTCTTCAAACAGAAAGGATAGTTTTCATTTGTTTTGTTATAGACTGGATGTTACAGCATTCTCATAGCAAAAGGTATTCTACACTCAATGTAAGCCTTGCCAAACCCCCTTTGAGGTTCCAAAGTGTCAAAAATGGTTAATCAATGTTCATTTTAAAATTGGACAGGTTAAAATATCAAGGCAATCAGGAGGTCACCATCTTTACATGCCTAGATAGAATTGCACTTGAGCATTGTTTTTTCCTGCCTATTAAACTCAAGGCTCATCTAAGTATGTTTGCCAACTACCTAAAAGAAAATACAAAATGTTAATGTGTTTCATATCGTTTGAATGCATACGGCTTCTAAATTAATTTGAGCTATTTTTCCTTGAATAGGGTTAATGAATGGGTTGCAATAGTGTTATGTTTACTACTAGAACTATATATGATCTTAGAGATATTTCAACAACCTAAACCATAGCCTGGTGCTGAGTACAGTACTTAAGCAATCGAGGCCGTTGCGCTGGAACCACTTGCTGATCCTGCCATCTGCAGATACAGAGATGAGAGCTTCTCCCTTGTCCTCCCCTGATAAGCCCATCTCTTGTTCAGTCCACTTGACCTGCCATACTGGACTCAAGTGCTTATTGGGACACGCACTGCACAGAGATAGACAAAAAGAAAGAAAGAAAGAAAGAAAGAAAGGGGAGATTAGATACACTTACAGTTACAAATATCCATAACATACATTATTTATACTATGGAGAAAGTTGGCAGAAAAATAGATAAAAGAAAGATGCAGGATGTGCCATGTGTCTTTTTGTTGTGCTTTAAGAGACGGTGGTCATCTACTATCGTTTTGCAAGACCTGTGTGATTGTCACTGGGTATTTCAGTATGTCCTAGGAAAAAGGAATCAACAATAGGAGACAGACAGTGGCCAGTTTATTTTTCTTTCATCACAGGCAGGATAGTCAGTCATAACAACAGGTGGAAAAATGGACAAACAGGTGCATTGGGGACACAGTGTAAACACGGTTATGTAAACAAAGGTATTTTGTAGGAAATGTGTCGTTGCTTTTTGATTGCGCATAACTAACCAGCTACTATAAATTCACAGGATGACTGTGAGAAAGTGAAGTGACGCCAGTGCCAAATGGGTCATTAAATGGGTTTCCTGGCCAGTGAACCTGCACTTGTTTCCCCTCCATGATGTTTGCCTTTTCCCTTTCACAGTAAGCATATCCTGTTTTCAGTTCAGCATAGTTCCAATCCAGACATTATTTGGCCATATAAAATTGAGTAAAATTTTGTTAAGAGTTTGATTTTCAAAGGGAAAATATGGAATACATGGTTTTCATAACTTTCACCACCCATAGTAACTCAAATCCAGGTCTGTTTTAACTCGGTGTTTACAAGCCTCATCAATCTTGTGGCATCCAAGGAGGCGACAGACAAGTAACGCCCCACCAGTGCCAAGGAGAGCGCTACAAGGTGAGAGAGAGTTCAGCACCAGGGACAGTGCTACAGCCCACTGAGACTTGGACTCACCTGTGACCAATTAACAATCAGCACTAGATCCTATTTAACCTATTACTCTCCCTGAGACACGGGCAGCTCTGTGGAGTGACAGTGAGTACTAAAGCCTGAGCCTCAGCATAATATCTCGACTCGAGAGAACGTGAAGGAATGACAGAATTAATGCTCACTACCTCTCTCACCCTCTCTTCCCTTCTCGCCACCAGGACTCAACCCACAGCGACACTGTAGCAGCACATCTATCCCCGGGAACCTGATAAGACTTGGGCTAACTACTCTCTTTGCTTTCTCTGTTTTTCTACAGACAGGAATTAAACATATTTTTGTTCAAGCATCAAACCACTTGTTCTTTCTTATTTCACAGTGAAACCAACCTCTCTCGCCCACGGGCTGCCACAATGTAAACCAACTTCTAACAGCCACAGTACATGTAAAATTCATGCTTAATTGTCATACTGCAAGGGGTTGTATCAAAAAAAGTCAATTTGAGAGTAAAAAATGTCTCTATCCCAATGAATTAAAACATAAACAAAGCCAGAAGGTGGGAGACCAGCCTGTGCCAAACTGAAATTATGGACCGGGGCTTTAAAATGCATCACTCCCCCACTTAATAAAGTGGAAAAAGACACTTTTGCTGCTCTGAAATTATATTCATATTTAGGGACATGTTTTAGATTTCAACAGCAACACAGAACATTTAATTTAAAAAATAGCAAAATCGGTTTGTAGTTGGTATATTCTTGCAAGCTCAATTTTAGGGTTAGGATTAGGTTTAGGCCAAAGGGAGAGGTTACATGTTGTACAAAGAAAAACACTGCCTGTCAGTGAAGCCATAGCTCCACCTGCTGAAAATAAGAAGTAATTTAATACATGCTGAAAATATATTCTGTGTGACTGAGAAGTATGACTTGAAATTCTGATTATGAAAAATTATGGAAAAGGGTTTGCGGTCCATTCGTAACTGCTTCATTCAACTGCTTCAGTGTATGATGTAAGAGCAGAGTTCATTTCAATGCTCCATTCCCCAACCCTTCTACACAAACACACACACACACACACAGTCCTCACCTACTGTTGACGGCATGTGTGTTCTTGTCTTGACTATGGACGCTGTAGATAGCTACGGTGCCATCGTACATCCCCACGGCCAGCTGGTTGGGGTTCTTGGCTGAGAAGTCCACAGAAGTCACACCACTTTCACAGTAGAAGACACGCTCAGGCCACTGCAGAGGAGACAAAATATAAACACAACTTTTCAATGGGTAGCTATCACTCCCAGATGAATTAAATTGAAAGTCTACTCATGGGGGATAAAAAATAGCCACAAATGGGAACTGTGACAGACGTCTCCTATTACCGCTCAATATAGTTTATTCTAAAGACTTAGCATGGAGCACTGAAGTGAATGATCTACTGAGGACACCACAGATGATTTTGGTGAAAATTACTGAACTGGAAAGTTGACCAATGGGCAAATCTCCCACAAACTTGGTGTATTCCTTTAATTGAGATATTCCTACGTATATCAATACAGAAACTTTTCAACTCAGTTATTCTCCAGATGACTTACAGCCACTTGATGCCTGCCCATTATCTTCTTTAATTCATTAGTTATTATTCCACTTTGTTTCTTTATTTCATATATTCTTTATATCTCTTAATTGGCCTAAGTGTGTTCTGTTTATGTATTGAATTAGATTAGTCAATAAATTACTAATTTATAAAGACCTGTTTCTGTGTAATATGTGTGCAAAATTGCAACCCTGCAAGGTCAAGAATTGACTAAACCTTTAGAAAAGACTGATTCTGGTTTTACAGTCTTCTATGCATAGTGGCTGGTGCCCTAGGATAGTATTGCTAGATCCTTTCTGTGTGTCCATATTGTCATAGCCAATAAGGTCATTTTATTTCCCTAAGAATTCCTTATTCCTTGTGCTTAATTAAGATGTATTAATCAATACAAGTGTTTGGTCCCCTTTAATCAGCATCAATATGTGCTCAAATAGTTGGCTTTGTGTAAGTGTGTTTCGTTCGTGTTTTAATGTATTGCTTCTGTGTGTGAATTGCCTCTGTGTTTATTTTTTTCCTGGGCATCAATGCAGTATGGACGTCATCTCATGTCATCAGTCATGTCATCAGTCATGTCATCTCGTCAACTGTCATTTTGAATTTGAATTAGCTGAATTAGAAGATGAGTCAGAAAGTGAGGGAAAGTAAACAAAGTAAAAAAAAAAAAATTAAAAAAAAGAGGTATATACCGTGGTGTTTTTGAGGGACCAGCAGCAGACCAGGCCTGGTTTCTGGTTTCTGAAGTCAAACTCACCATAGCCCACTGCCAGGAGGTCCTTGGAGAGGAAGCAGAAACACATGCAAAAAAGTTGCCGAAATGTGTCAGACGTGATTTAACAGGTAGTATAACTTACAACTTTCCAAACAAAGAAGACTAATATTAGCAGAGCCATAAAAACAGTAAATGTTTGACCACTGTAATTTACGGTGGCAGTAATAGCAACTCCACAATCCTGCTACATGGCATTGCTAAGAATTAATTTGCAGTTGTATATCACACAATTTGATTTGTATAAGGTCAGTGTCTCGCAATGTTACACAAAGTATAGGCACTTACTGTATACACATATTAATGTATAATTTATACTAAAAAAAGAGGCATCAACATAGTGCAGACATTTTAACATGGCCGAACTGTCTATTAATTGCTCAACATTACTGATGAACAATGAAGGCAGTTAAATGCACATCCTGTTTCAGTTGCTAGACTGAGTGAAATCCCATGTGATAGCAAAACTCCAAAACACCCTCTAAGGAAAACAAAATGACAACAGTGTGTGCAGGTGCACCTCCTGCACTCCCAGTATCTACACTTGGGTGTCTGGACAGCAGTAGCAGGTCTGGCTGTGTTACCGGGTTCTTCTTGTTCCAGGCCATGCTGCTGATGTTGTGTCCTCTGGTGAGCTCACAGCTGAAGACCCAGAGATGCTGCAGGGCTGGAGTCAGAGAGCTCTCCGCATCCTCCTCCCTCTGCTCCTTTGCCTTGGGCTTCGTCACACTGTCAAGGTCTTATACATTCAATACATAAATACATATTTAATTAAATGGTTACATTTTATGAGTATTCATTAATATTTTGAAAAAATGCACTCTGTGTGGTGATAACCTCAGTTTACCTTCTAGTGTGGGCAGTTGTCTGTAAGCAGCCAGCTTGGGTTGGAAGATGTTTTCCAGGATGCTCCTCTCCATTACTAATAAGCTGTGTTGGAACTTCTCTGACAGCAGGATCAGCTGTGGGTCTGGCTCATCTAAGCAGATCAAGTCCGTCTCCATTTCTCTCTGTGAGCTAGATGCACTGGCTGGAGAGAGATACATGGCTGTCATTGCAACACTATCCATAGCACACAGTAAAAATATTGAAAACTGTAAGAATTCATATTTTTACTGAACTAAAACATCCTCTCCAGTGTCCTTCATATCTTTAGAGACTGACAGCATTACGTAAGTAATAATGCGATAACATTAATAAAGTAAGTATTCTCCCAGGTAGTTACCCATACTGGCGGTGCTGCCCACTGACATGGTCTTCTCTGGGTCTCTGCTGGTGTCAGTGAAGGCCTCTGGATAGCCAGCCTCCTCTGGGTCAGAGGTAAGCACTGCTTCACCCTGCTCAGGGCCGTAGAAGGAGTCATAAATGTCCCAGGTAGTAGCATTGGTGGCTGTGGACATGGAAGGAATTCAACACATTGTCCATTTTGAAAGGCGATTAACCATACACCAAGTCACAATCCCTCAGCCACCATCCCCTTTGATGAATTTGAACAAATCACGCACTTCAGACATCAACGTTAGACAAAAGTAAGCGCACAAAGAGGACAATAAAGCCTAACCTGCATCCACCATGACAATGCTGTCACTCTGGACATGTTTGTTTTTAGGTGCTCCATTGAATGTCTGCATTGATCGCTCCATGTACTTATCATTGCCCACTCTGTTCTTGCAAAGCTCAGCATAGCGATTGTTTCTCTCTCTACACACAGAGGGTGAAGATGACAACAGTTTGTTACAACAAAGAAGAATATACATTTTCAAGTACTGATAAACAGATACATTTCTTTTTTATTCAACAGTTATGGTCGAACTGAAGAAATGTGGGCATTACATTGGCAGGGAAATTTGACTGCCATTTCAACTTTAAAAATAATGTATTATTATGTGTAGCACTACTGGAAGTTGGTCTGCGACCCATTTTGGATCTTGCCTATAGTTAAGAACCCCAGGAAGTAAAGGACTTTACACACTTTATTGCATCTGCATCATCAGCATCCACTGACACAAAGATGCCGGGCATGTCCAGGAGTGAAATGGTCTCTGTCTCAGAGATGTAGATATCTACCATCTCATCCAACATGTCTTCTCTCACCGGCTCCTTCTCTTCCTCTCTCGTCACCTGCACATCTGGCAGGGAACACAAGACATGAAACAAAAGAATACGCATTTACCTCCACAAAAGATCTGTTACAGCTATCCCTGACATGTGACATTCCATCCAAATACAATGTTCTAGATATAATTGTATCCTGTTGAATATAGTCAAGATTTGATTGCTTATAAATTACTAATACTGTATTATTAATGCATTATTATAGCCAAAGGATATGATCATCAGCAGGAGGAAGGAAGAGGATAACAAAAACAATGATGACGATAAACACATATTTCAAAATGAACAATGGCAAAATAAATAAATAAAATAGTAACTGAATGAAGCTGGGACGGTGATGGGGAGGTCCCGTTTGGATAATGTATCCTCTGTTTCCTCATTCATTGACTCCATGGTAGACTGGCTCGATCTGGATACCTTGCTGCTACCAAATACTGACCTGGAAAACAATGTCATTACTGGGTCAGAGTCCATTTGTTGGTCAAAAATGTGTGGTTACAGTTGCCCTGGTGGGCTACATCATGGGTATGACAATGATTCATGACCTTTATCACATGTCACACACTATGTCTTATTCTTCCTACCACTCTCTAAGATATATTTTACTACAAGTAGAAATGCCAAAAAATAATCTTTGAAAAACCGCATCGCATTTTTTTTTTTAAGCATTTATTTATGTATTGTTTTCTCAGTGCATCTCACTTTTTAATTGTTGACTCAAGGAAAATGGAGGTAAAAACTGATTTTCTTCCCCACCATCACCCTTAATAAATCACACATTGGACTATATAGTAGTTGATTTGTTCATATTTAACAAAGTGGCTGGAGGGAAGGTAAAGTGCTGCTTTCCTCAAGTTTGCCTGAATTCATACATTCATTCATTATGTAAGACTGGGATGCAGTTCTGATGGAATAGGTTGCCACCCGCTCTCATCCCGCCATGGCACAACCTGTTACCTGGAAAAGGGCACAACAAAGCTCCCAATGGTTGTTGTCTGGTGTAACATGGAGAGGTAGTCTGTTGTACTGGTCTCATCGAGGAAGAACCTGCTGTGTTTGACCTGCAGAGCCCCTGGCTCTGGCTGGTAGAGGGGCCGAGGGGTGACGTCATGGCCACCATCATCAAACACCTGCAACGAGGGGAGGAATGACTTGAACAGCTGCATGCCACCAGCTACCACCACTACAATACTGTTACCACCACTACTATGACTATTACTGCTGTTACTATAATAATAATAATAATTTGATTTGTATAGCAAATTTTTACAAGTTACCCGAACTGTTTGCCTAGGAGTTTGAATGGCGCTTTTGTCCAGGACTTTGCTGTCACCAGACAAGCTGAAACCTCTTCGGCTTAGAGAACCTGCAACGCTCCTTGTGTATCTTGTGCTTTGGTTGAGTCGATGTATCCCTGATACTGAAGTATGTATTGCTTGGGAAGACCTAGAGGACAGCAAAATAACAAATTAGCATAGCATGGCTAGCATTACCACTGTCTGTTTCTGCCCACTGTTGAAGTGACTGGCGGTCAGTTATACTGTATAAATGTGAACTTACGGGGTAACGTTAACCATCAGAGTACGTTTCTTGACTTTTGCTGCGGGGGTCGTCATTTTTATAGTCTTGTTGTATGTCTTCTGTATAGCAGAGAGAAAACGCGTTTGTGTATTCTGAATATTGCTATTTTGGTAAGCTAAGTTATGGTTTCAACCGTCTACAGTGGCTCATGTCTTGTTGAAAATTACCATAGCAACGCCGGGAGGGAAAAGTGACGCCAAAGGGGGTGTAGCATTTGTCTCTGGGGACATCCTCGCGGCCCCATCTTCAACGTTACTTTCTATGGAGATTCACAGATATTGTACTAAAGAACAATATTTTGGGGGTTGTATTCGGTGTATTTATATTCGGAAAGTGGCTAATTCCTCACTGAGCGCAACTAGAAGAAACTCCAGCCCTGTAGGTGGCGATGTAGAGCAATGCCTATGAGCTTTGATTTCCCAAACAGGCAGCGAAGTAAAGCAACATGGCAGGGACCCCAGTGTTATGTAGTTTGTCAACTTCATAGAAATGATATACTTTGATGACCCAGTCAAATACCCAACTCGGATGAATAAAACACCGTTCCGTCGTCTGCTTTCATCTGTTACAAGGTGAGTGTTGCTTACTGGCTCTGAATCTATATGTACTTGGCTAATGCTAACTCAGGAGGCTAGCTGATGTTAGCTAGCTAAACTACCTGTCAGGAAAGCATTTGCATCTCGAATTGCCACTGCTGCTGTGGACACCTGTCAGTGACATCCATGTTTTCAAACACAGCTAACGTTACTCTTAATGTTTATGGACTCATTGCATTGAGTATTGAATACATGTGTAACGTTAATACAAAAAGAAATAATGGCTATATATGAGGAAGGACAGTATTATGCTGACCTTGACTTCAGCTCCTCTTTATTTATCTGCGACAACTAACAGTCCTGTTCGGTCGTTCAGTAGTAAGTTAACGTGCATATGTCTTATCTCTGTAGAAATTATCTGGAGTAGTGGTACATCTGGATCTACCATGGAGGCCCTAATGCATCAGGCTTGGCAGAGAGTCTTGCGGCGCCTGCCCAGAACCCTAACCGTCCCAAGCAGGAACCATTCCAGCTGTGCTGAACATGCCACAAACCCTGCCCCCACTTCCTCGAGACATATCAAGCCCACACTCCTGGTGTCCCGCCTCTACCAGCCCTCGAACCTGCGTGATGTGGGGCAGGATAGCCGGTCACCGGGGGAGATGACCTGTAAGAGCCAGAGGCTAATGCAACAGGCCGGTCTCATCCATCCCTCCAACCCAGGGTGCTACTACTACCTTCCTGCCACCGTGCGCTCCATGGAGAAGTTGGTGAGGCTGTATGCATAAAGCTTTTAAGAATTACAGGACGGGTCTAGAATAGGACTGTACATTGGGGCGTATGGATAATGAGCCGGCGTACAAGGGTGAGAGTAAATTTACTCATTTTGTCTATGAAAGATGTAGTAACTACTGCATTAAATGAACAGGTGAGAGTGATCGACCAGGAGATGCAGGGGATCGGTGGGCAGAAGATGGACATGCCCAGTTTGTGCTCGGCCGAGCTGTGGAAGTCTAGTGAGCGCTGGGACTTGATGGGAAAGGAGCTGTTCCGTCTGAAGGACCGCCACGGGGCTGACTACTGCCTGGGTCCCACACATGAGGAGGCAGTGACGAGTCTTGTCGCTTACCAGAGCACGCTGTCCTACAGACAGCTCCCTCTGCTTCTCTACCAGGTAACCTGCTCAGCAAGCATCCCGACTGTCATCACCTGTGGGTTTCCGGTAATGACCTGCAATTTTTGGTAATGATTTATTTTGTTTAATGCAGATCACCCGCAAATTCAGAGATGAGCCGAAGCCAAGGTTCGGTCTGCTTCGAGGGAGGGAGTTCTACATGAAGGACATGTACTCGTTTGACATGAGCGAAGAAGCTGCTTACCAGACCTACGAGTCGGTGTGCGAAGCGTACACCAAGCTCTTCTCCCGGCTGGGCCTGCGTTGCGTCCAGGTGCAGGCAGACACGGGCAATATCGGGGGTAAACTCTCCCATGAGTTCCAGTTGACAGCAGACATAGGCGAGGACAGACTTCTGGTCTGTGGGACCTGCTCCTTCTCTGCCAATGTAGAGACCGTGTCACCAGGCAGGACTGACTGCCCACAGTGCAAGACTGGCACACTGGTAGAGTCAAAGGGTATAGAGGTAGGCCACACCTTTTACCTGGGCACAAAGTACTCTCATATATTCAATGCCACATTCAGCAACCCCCAAAACAAGCCTACCATCACTGAGATGGGCTGCTTTGGTCTGGGGGTGACCCGTATTCTCGCTGCAGCCATTGAGGTGATGTCAACAGAAGAGGGGATCCGCTGGCCAGGGCTTCTAGCACCTTATCAGGTTTGTGTTTTACCCCCGAAGAAGGGCAGTAAGGTGGATGAGGCGGCCGGCTTAGCTGAGGAACTGGTACACACTTTGGGAGAGACTCTGCCTCGTTTGAGGGGTGAAGTGCTTCTCGATGACCGTATCCAGATGACCATTGGTAAGAGGCTGAAGGATGCCAACCGGCTCGGCTACCCGTATGTCGTTGTAGTAGGGCAGGGCGCTCTAGAGGAAACACCCAGGTTTGAGGTGATCTGTCAGCAGACGGGTGAGACGATGTTTCTTAGTAAAGATGGACTGGTAGACCTTCTAGGAAGAGTGGAAACTGTATGAGTAATAACTGGGGAAAATGGGAATAAATGTTTTCATTTCGTGTTTGTGTGTACTATGTACTAAGTGTACTATCCATTAAGTGAATGATGGTGGTGAAAGAAGACCAAAGCCATGTTATCTACAAGGTGTGACATTGAGGGGACTTGAACTTTAAGCCACAGTGATTCTGTTTTTACCTCATGGAATTACATTTTGTTTTGCAAAGTAATTCAAGCCATAACTTTGCATTCTGGCTAGAATTGTAGGTCAGCAGTGTAAGTTTATTAAAATGTCACAACAATGGCTTTATATTGCACCACACACGTCGTATTAGACTGCACTGGTTATCGTGATGTACTGGGTGAGAATGTCACAATTTGTTTTGCAGCCTTTTGTGTACCTAAGCCAATGAAAATTTCAGTCCACTGAGCTGGCCTGAAATCAAGTTTTTCTTTCTGTGCGATGTAATATGCATCTGTAACATACATCTGCTTTCTTGGGATCAAATGCTGTAAATTGGTAAATAAAAACTGTAAATATAACCGTCTTGGAACAAAAAAATAAAAGTACCATTTGACAGTTTCTGTTAACTTGCCTCAAGATTTTATATTCTTCATCATCATCACGACCTCATTTTCGGCCCAGGCCAGGCTGCGGAACAAATGTATCCGCGATGTGTTTCCTGACGGATGAATATAGACGTAGTACTGCCCATGCACATGTGTAAACAAGAAGCTGGCCTCCTACAATAAGAAACAATATTATAACAGATGAGCTTATGACAGCAATTTCATGTCGTAACACAATTATAGAATAACAGTGAGCAAGAAAACATTTTGCTTGAAAAATACAGATTGATCGAAAATGGCGTCTTCGGCACTGCAGGATGATAGCGATGATGGCATGGACGAATTTATGGACAAATTCAAGACACAGAAGTATGAAAATGCTTTCAGTGAAAGCAACTGGGAAAAGGTAACGTGTAGACATGTTAATCTTAGACAGAATCTCATTTCTACGTAGCTGCTAACGTTACACACCGTTATTGTTATTATATTGCCAGTTAGCCAGCTAACTTAGGTAGTTGTTAGCTTGAAATATCAAGGTAAAGCTAACGTTAAGTTAATGTTAACTGTGTGTATTGCACTGGCCTAGTTTGTTGCTGTCTATCCACTGCTGCCATTCTGTTTAACTCTCACCCAGGAGTTTGAAAAAGTGCCCATGTTCATGAAAACAGCCCCAGATGAGATTAACCCTGAGACACACCCGGACCTGGCTTGTCTTCAGTCCATTATCCATGATGATGACAGACCTCCAGAAGGTAAAGTGGAGCAGGGCTGAGTTACCCAAAGCATTTTCAGCAGTTGTTGTTTAAAACAGGGCAGCATGAAAATGAAGAAGAGGTGTCATGATTGTGAGAAACTGCCCATCCTGTTTGTGAGTCAATTAATTTGCTTCATTTCTTTTCAGAGCAAGCACAGTGCCTGAAAGATGAGGGCAACGAGTATTTCAAAGAGAAGGACTACAAAAAGGCAATACTGACATACACAACAGGCTTGAAGAAGAACTGCAGTGACCAAGACATCAACACTGTTCTGCTCACCAACCGGGCTGCAGCACACTTCCACCTGGGTAGGGAGTCCTCTAACCTAAATCTATAAATGTCATAAACATGCATTTATACCTTTTTGAGGCAGTGAAGAGGGGCAGCGTCTGGGATAGGCATTCTATAAAGTAGGACAAAATCCAATTTGGATAATGTGTCAGTTTTTAAGGAACAAATGAAAAGAATAGTGTTGGTCTGTCCTACATCTGTTTGTGGCGTCTCTTGGTGAATTTCAGGATAATTTTAGGAAATTCGCTCCTCTTATCCCACAGGTAACATGCGCTCTGCATTGAATGATGCTGTGGCTGCAAAGAAGATCAAACCAGACCACCTGAAAGCGTTAATCAGAGGTGTGTACATACAGGCTTTTTCACCTGTAACAATAACTGGCTTGTATTTAACAATGTCAAACAATATATACTTAGCAATTCTGATGATTTATAATATAATAATGAATGAATAGCAATAGTGATAATAATAAAAAACTAAATGATGTGCACATGTTCTGTGTTTCTGCAGGTGCACAGTGTTGTATGGAGCTGCGTAACTTTGCGGAGGCCATCCAGTGGTGTGATGCAGGTCTGAAGCTTCATCCCACTGACAAGAAGCTGCAGGAGCTGAGAGCGGCAGCAGATAAACAGAAGGTTTCAGTCGCCGATGAGCATTTTTGATTTTGGGCGGGGTGGAGGTTTTAAAGGGAGACCGCATTAAGGATAGCGTCGTTGCCACAGTTTATGTATTTACCTGTATTTGTTTTGTGACTTTCAAGTCAAATTTCAGTGAAAGAGTCAGCCAAGTCTTACCTGTTTGTGTCCCAGAGAGCAGCGGAGAGAGATGCCAGGAAGGCCAAGGCCAAAGAGAAAAAGGACCACAGTGAGAGAGAGGCTCTTCTGGCTGCTATAAAGGTAGGCGTCCTATTTAAAATTGAGAGGAAAATGAAACTTCAACATGCTCTCCACTGTCCTGACCATTTGTGTTCTATCTCTAATCAGTGTATAACTGATCTAATACACAGCCTGTTTGTTGCATGATTATCGGAGCCATTTTTGTGTGCTTCCCACAGGAGCGAGGCGTCAAGCTCCTCCAGCCTGAGAAGCCTCCCCAGCACGGGTCAGACAGCGAGGATGAGGACGGCGGCTCCGCTGCAGGCGTGGCTGAACTCAGCCTGGATGGCCTCAGCTCTCAGGAGGCCACCGGGGCTCGGGTCTTCATGGATGAGCAGGGCTCGCTGCAATGGCCTGTTCTCTTCCTCTACCCTGAACACCAACAGAGCGACTTCATCTCAGCCTTCTCTGACAGCTCCTGGTAATCTCCTCTTGTTCGTTTCAGTCCCACCAGGATTTTCTGTGCTTACTGCACGCAAAATATGCTTGATTTTATTGTATAAATCACGTCTGTATCTTATTATGTGCTTTTCCCTGTTAGTTTCATAGACCACCTGGCGGTTATGTTTGGAGAAGAACTTCCACCTTGGGACACGGACAGCAAATACCTCCCACAAAACCTGCAGGTTTGTGTGTTTTGCCTGAGATGTACAGTATACTCAAATGTGATTGGTCACTCATTACGACTACAGTACATGGAGTAAGAATGAGCAGTCCAAACAGACACTTGGTAATTGATTGTCTGCTTATTCTTCGTGGCTTCACAGGAAAACAGTAGGGGAAGAAAAGCAACAGTATCAGATATAAGTCAATAATGATTTAGTTTTGTGGAATCGTGTTAACCAGCATAATTTGCTAACCCTCTAAAGACGAAATGGTGGAGGTGGGGTTTTATTTTGAGTTATTTTCAAAGGTCTTACGTACAGTATATGTAAAAAAAATCTTAAAAATCAAAGTCAGTTCTTTTTTTAATGATATTCTGGCCACGCCTTAGAAGATAGTTCACTTACATATTTGGACCACCATCCTGAATAAGTGAATATACTGTATGATTTGTGTTTGTGTTTTGTTTTGCAACTTTTTTTTTTTCTGTTACAAGCTGTAGTTGTGCTACATTGCTGCCACACTGTGGTGAACTGAATGCATAATACACTCAATTCTGTCAAAGATTATGTCATATAAAGTTTCAATGTGGGGTAATGTTGAGTGGATTACTAGAAAAAGGTAATCTCGAAGGATTACTGATTACCTGTCTGTGAAAAGAAATCAGTTACTGATTTCTGATGACTGAAAGTAGTCAACAGTAATAATAAGTAATCTGAAGTACAACGGACAAACAAGTATTATATTTCAAACCCAACACTGATTAAAGAACAATGATATCAGTGGGTTTGCATTCCTAATTAATAGTATTTTATCTTTTCCCACTTCTTAGCTGTTCTTTGAAGATGAGGAGAAGGAGACGCTGTACCAAGTTGACCCAGAGACGTCCCTTTTGAAAGCATTGCAGCATAAAAGGTAGATCCATTGTTTGTGTTGCTGATGTGTGGTTTCATGTTGGTTTAATGTTTTGTTTATTGATGGAACATATTTGTGACGTGATGGCATGCTTTTCTTACACGCCCTGAAGTACAAACATTCCACAAGCCTTGTCATTTGGCTACTAAACAAACGACTTTGTGGTCGGTGTGGACTGCCTTCATAACTAAACTTTGACTTTCTTTTCTGATTCATTGTTTCTCTTTTCTGCTCTGTTAACAGGTGTTTTGTGAAGGCGGGCACTCCCAGCTTCATTGTTTTGGTAAAAGGCTCGTCATTCTGGAAACAGTTTTTAACAGGAAAGAAAACACAGAGATTATAATTACAGTGGCCTCTTTGTCAACTCTTGGATTTATTAACACATTAATTCCTCCTACCAGTCCAACAGGACTGACTTTGTTCTTGGAAAAAATCACAGACTTGTATCGTGAGATTAATAATCGTGTCAGGCCTATACAGTACTTCCTTTGTGCCCATGAGCAGAGCACACTGTAAGGCAAATATCAATGTAAGTGATGAATATGTAAAAATTATAAAAAAAATTCTCAAAGTAATTCATATTGACTGCTTGTTTTTCTTTCAGTACAAATGCTAAATTTTAATTGAAAACAAAATAAGACATTTTATTTGTATAATTCAAAACATATTTGCCAGGAATTTTACAAACAGTAAAAGAATTTAAAAAAATCAAAGACAAACTTATTAGACAAACAATAAAAATCACCAATGCAGACAAGCTAAAATATGGATAAGATGGCATTGTTTTGTCTTTGTCAATGACCTGCAGAATTCAACACAATCTGATGCAGTGCTACAGCCCATTGATTGAGACGAAGCAAGCATGTGTAAATCTCTCAGGGTTGTTCAAAGACAAAAATAAACAGATCTAATCTTTGTAATGTTCCTAAATTGGTGATCCAGCTGTTTAGTATGTTTTTGAAGGTTTTAACAAAAATTAAAAGAAACTTCCTTAATTCTTAGATACATGCTTGATGTACATATTTAAAGGATCAAGAGACATGTGAATGTGTCTAGAGATGTGTTCAGCGTCAATAAATGTTTTGCCTGAATTTAGTTGAAAGAAACTTTGTGACATCCAATCCTTGACGACAGCTGGACAGCCATGAATTACCGCCAAAGTACTTGGATGGTTTAATTTGGTTGAGACACATAGCTGAGTATTGTACAGTATATATCCAAAACTGTCTTGTTCTGTAATTATTTGCCACTAGCAAAACAGGGTCAGGTCAGGTTCAAACGCTGTCGACAGTGTGACCAAACCAGCTTTTCTAGCCAGGTAGGAGTGCTGTCCTGTCATGGTGGTATGTTACAACACAGCATAGAGTTGGGCCAGACCTAAATTCCCAGAAGTCTGTGTCAAGATCAGTAGTGCCATTGTAAGCCTTTGGCTGGTATTATCAGTCATTAGTCAAAAAAAGGAGTGTTAATCTAAAATCAGGGTTAGGGTGAGGGTTAGACACAAAGATACTGTACTGATTTTATCTTTTCATTGATGAGCAGAGAGATGGTGAGAGATGGAACTGGATATTTTTTAACATGAGTTGTATATGTCTTAAATCTGATCTGATGCTATATTTGGCATTGCAATTTGTGCGCAGAGGTCAGATCCAATTTTTTGTTGTAAAAGGCAAAACTAGGGCCAAAATTAATTTAAGTATCTGAACCCACTAGTTGTTTTTGTTTTGGACATCCCCTTGCATTCCCATTTAAGGAATATTCTGGGTCTCACATCACAGCTAAGCATCAAGTTGGCCACTTTGATTATTATTGACGGGGGTCCGTAACTCGGTGCTGAAGCCATGTTGGTTGGGTAAACAGGAGGTGGGCGCCCATATTCTGGCCCATAACCTGGTGCTGCTGCCATAAGAGGTGGGCCCGCTTGCATCACCGGGTTCTGTTGATTCACCATGTGGACCTAGGACGTCTTCACTGTTGGAGGAGGCTGCATGTTGACCACAACAGGTTGAGGCTGGATGTTGACCTTCACGTGGCCTTTCTTGCGATGTTTCAGCTCGCGGGCCATCTGACACCAGGAGCACCACTCGCAGAAACAGGAAGTCATAATGTCCTTACAGAGAGAACCCTATGGAGAACCAAAGTATTTCAGTTATTGTTCTTTGTGGTGTTACATGTACATTGTTATTCTGTGATCTGTCTAGTATCAATTACTCCAACTGGAAGGGCACTCGGAGAGCGCAGACCTCCGCCAAGGTTCGTGCTATTATTGCTTGTTCGTGAGTCGGATCCAGATCCGCTCCAAAATTGAATGGGTTCTTCCCATTACGGAAGAGGATTAGGGCCACGTGAAAAATTTATTTGAGTTCTGAGTTTAAAGTCTGAGAATACAGAGGCCAGACTAAAGAGTCCTAATGTACAAAAGCATATCGCTTACCTGCTCCATGGATGACACTTACCTGCTCCACGGAACATTGAACCTCTCGGACCAATTCCAAACAACTCCAGAACAAATCAGGATCTTCAAACCAATCCACCTTCCTTTTATCTCAAAGTCAGAAGGATCAGAAATGCAGTCGACGGCGGATGGCCAGTGCCTAACCTAGATAGCCCTGATAAAAAGCCCCTCTGTTCTTTGAAACAGTTGTGGTCAGGGCTCTGGGTAACACATCCACGGCTTCAGGACCTTCAAACGTAGTCCAGTCTTCTATGGGGACCAGCCCCACATGCACAACAGCACATTACACCATAACCTCTCATCATCCGCCAGTCCAGCTTAGGTAGACTGGTGGGATGCAACAGGACCTAGACAGTTTCTATTTTGTCATTCTCCAGTTGGGCTCAGTTCAGCTGTAACAATACAACAGAATCTAACAACAAATATAAACGGGGGGAGGAGAAACTGCAAGAAGGACCCCTGACCTGGGCTTCCAACTCATGTTGCCTGACCTGGCCCCGTTCTCCTCCACTTCACATCAGGTCCCTAGAAATGGTTTTAAGGTTTAGTTTTAAAGTATAACCTTCAGAATTCTGACTTTAATCTCAGAACGGCACCGAAAACATAACCTCCTTGGCAGAGGTAATTATCTACAGCAACAAGCAGGAAATCGTGACATCCTTGCAGAGATAACAGGAGTGTTTTAGTCCATCACCATTGTTGCATGCTAACTTCTTTAATGAACATTTACATGATTCATCTATGTCTTGAATGTCAGGACTCCAGACTTCTGAAACTTATTCGAGTGCATTCTTTAAATTAAAAAATGTAGAAATGTATATTTTTGACAATATTGCTTCTCTTAGACCCCGAAAAGGACTTTTGCAGATATGAGGTTTTCATCCAGCAACATGTTGCATGATATGAATGTACTCCACTACTACACCTTGATTCCATATTTGTGACGAATGGCAACCCTAAGAGACAAGGCTGCGGGCGGCACACACAGAGGAATCCCACAGGCTGCTGTTATGGCAGGGCTGCATATGTCAAGTAAGGGGAGACATCTGCTCTCTCCAAACTTCCCTGTGGTGGTGCAGGCGAAGCAAGGACAGCACCAGAATCCATAACAACCTGGAAAACACCAAGACTCTCAGACACCCTTATAAGTTTCCAGCTAACCAGGGAAATGCAAATGAGAACAAAATAGTCCTGTCCACAGATACTATAAATACTTTTAATGAACAGGAGCTGATACTTACAAGAACTGTAGTCATCACAGCAGTCAAAGAGGCCGGTGTTCCAGTTTGTCAAGGCAAGTGCTGCCATCGGTTGTTGGACAACTACTGTGTTAGCCAAAGTCGGTGATCAATCAGCCTCTAACACACAGAGATCAGTGTATAGCAACACAACCCAGAGAAATTGTGGCAATGAAGAAAGCTGCTTTGTCATAGCGGGACTATTTGTTCCCTATTTGTTCTTTTGTGAGCACCTTCCCATTAGATTATTGTTGAGAACTTTTTGGTACAGATGTGGGTTTCCGTATCAACCCACTGGTAATCTTAATAAGAATATTCAAAAATAGATGCGTGTGTAGCTATGTGACAAAGCCTGCCAATCATAAATCTGCTGTTGCTGTTATTTGTATTTAATGGTGGTCTATGTCTTGATATGTCAGATTTTATCAAGCTAATATTTTTTATTTTTAGTATGCTAACTTACTAAATGTAAGTAAAATTAATTTATAATTAGCGCAAGTTGACAACATTTCTAGTTTTAAGTTAACTACATTTCTTATTAGCAAACCCAAAGATTTTACCTGATACCCGTGGCACTCTTGCTGTCCCGTCTGCAGCTGAGAGAGAATGAAAGGAGGTGCCTTGGATGAGGAATGCCATCATCTCAGGCATGTTGGGTAACTGTGCACAAACAATGCTGCAGAACCTGAATGTCATTTTTAATACAATGGAGTTCTATGGCTGCTGGGACATGGCTTCATTGACACCGGCTACATGGACGAGACTTGCTGGCAAGACAAAATCATTGTTGATTTTGTTATTTTCATAGGATTTGTTGACGGTAAGCAATGCATTAAAAAACACCGGCCTTATCCTTTAAAGAACTCTTTTGGTTGCAACTTTGATAAAGGGGCCATCAACCCAAATTACTCATTTTCAAAATAGCCTATTAGATGACAAGTTAATGAGTATCAATACTTTATCAGATTTACATTTATATGGAGGACAAACAGAAGGTCAACCATGATACAGTGTTGCAACCTGAATGTCCAGCAGACAAACAGCCAACTTTTGTGTGTCTTCAAAAGAGAATGTTGCAATAAGACAAATGTTAGCTGGCTGCCTGAGACATTCAGTATCAACTCGCCAGTTGCTTCTTAAAACACATTTAGACGTGCTTTTATGTGTTTATTGTTTTATTTTGCCTGCTTTTGATCTTGTATGTTTTTCATCTGATTTTATTTTATGTATTTATTTTGTTTATGTTTTTACCCCCACCTCTCTAGAGTACTACTAGATAAATAAAGTTTATTATTATTATTATTATTGTTATTATTATTAGCAGTAATAGTAGTAGTAGTAGTAGTAGAAGTAGTAGTAGTAGTATTCAGCATAACTAATCAGTAATGATTTACATGAGGATGGGGTGTGTGGAGGAAAAGCTTTCTTTGATAGTAAGCGGCCCCCAGATTTACCAAGAGAGAACATTCTGATGAAATGTCAGATCTGAGATGGTTGGAGGGTGTTTCCCAGGATTAGAGTCTCCTGACAACAAGACCTTGACCAGGACAGGATAGTGTCATAACCACCATCCAGCTACATAGGTTTAGTCCATGTGACTTAACCCAGTTTCTCATATGTGATGACAGTCAAGTCCTAAAATTCACAGGAATGTTCTCCTGCCACACTACAGTAGCAACATTGCCTCTCCATGTATATCCGCACACTTCTTGTCTTGTCATCACTGAAAGACGGATACTTGTGTTGTGTGGTAACATGTTGAAAAGAGTAAGTTGTAACAGCTTAATCTATTTTTTTTTTTAAATTGCTGACAACCATGACGTGGATGTTGCATTATCGTTGTGTCACAAAGTCACAAGAGCACGTCTTCCACACTTTGGTTTGTTTCAGCTCAGTTCATTTGGAATGTGGAACTTCCCACAGACTTTACATAAATCATGGAATTAGACAAAGTTGACCAATCTCTCCTTTGTAGTTTCTAAGTAAACACAAATTATGACTCTTCATGTTCTTCATATTAAAAAATGAAATTGTCTAGATTTGAATATTTGGAAAATAATTTAAAACGTGTCAATTGGCTAATGATACCACTGTGTTTTGATTGGTGTAGCATTGAGAAAGACATCATATTGATTAATTTTCTATTGTCAGGTTTGAGAATGACCATTCAAAAGTCTGTATTGTTCTCTCTCAAAAATCTTGAACAATTAGAAATACACAACTTTCTTATCAAAGAATCTCTTACATATCTTGGAATTGTCTGACTGTATGTAAAGATGAAAACAGGAAACTAATGCAAACTTTGATCCTATCATTGAAAAAAAAAAAAAAGTAAGCTTTGGTTGTTAAGAGACGTATCTCATATGGAAGAGTTTTACATTTCAAAGCAGAAGGTTTATCAAGATCTGTATATCTTTATCTCTTGACATGCCTCAGAAAACTTTAGATCTTTAGAGAAGATACTCTTGTTCTTAGGAATACTCTTGAACAAGGTGGTTTCAAAGTCTGAGATTTCACTACACTAAATACCCTTAAAATAAACTGGATTATTAGTTATTTCAAAAAACAGAATTGTATATGGAATGTTTTTCCTAAATATTTATTTGATTCAGTAGGTGACTGAATTTCTTTTGAAATATAGTTTTTTGATGTATACAAAATCCCTGTAAAATTGTCAGATTTTCCTAAACAGGCACTTTTGGCTTGGGTATTGGTTAATAGACACAATTTTCTCTTCACAGATATTGGAGCAATATGGAACAATAGAGATATACATTATAAAAATAAGTTGCTTTTCTTTCATAATAGGGATGAAAATAATATTGTTTTGTCAGTTACTGAATGATAATGAATGTTTGCTGTCATACGTAGAATTTGTTGAAAAATTTTAAATTCCAGTAACCCCCAGAGAACAAGGAACTCTGATGCTGTGAATATAAATAATATTAATAACTACCCACTAGTTTGTTATTGACTCTCCCTTCTATTCCCATTCAAGGAATATTATAGGGGTCACATTGGAATAAATCTGTATTTAGAGCTGAAGCTAAAGTTCAAGTGGGCCACTTTGATTATTATTGATTAGGATTATTAGGATAAGGAGAAAATTGCATATTAACACTGTCACCACCCAAGATAATAAGAACTCAAAAACACAAAAAAAAAAAAAAAAATCCGGTCATTGTTTATACATGTGAACAAGCAGCATGCTACTCAGTCCTTGGAAAAAATAAGGTCAAAACAATCTCCAGGATTCCTACAATACCCATAAATTAAAAGACACCACTCTTCACCACTCCTTCACAAAACCAGCGGAAGGCGGGGGTCCGTAATTCGGTGCTGAAGCCATGTTGGTTGGGTAAACAGGAGGTGGGCGCCCATATTCTGGCCCATAACCTGGTGCTGCTGCCATAAGAGGTGGGCCCGCCTGCATCACCGGGTTCTGTTGATTCACCATGTGGACCTGGGACATCGTCACTGTTGGTGGAGACTGCACGTTGACCACAACAGCAGGTTGAGGCTGGATGTTGACCATCACGTGGCCTTTCTTGCGATGTTTCAGCTCGCGGGCCATCTGACACCAGGAGCACCACTCGCAGAAACAGGAAGTCATAATGTCCTTACAGAGAGAACCCTATGGAGAACCAAAGTATTTCAGTTATTGTTCTTTGTGGTGTTACATGTACATTGTTATTCTGTGATGTCTAGTCTCAATTACTCCAATTATGTACAGCAACAAGCAGGAAATCGTGATGTCCTTGCAGAGATAACAGGAGTGTTTTAGTCCATCACCATTGTTGCATGCTAACTCCTTCTTTAATGAACATTTACATGATCATCTATGTCTTGAATGTCAGGACTTCTGAAACTTATTCGAAGTGCATTCTTTAAATTAAAAATGTAGAATTGTATGATCAAAATTATTTTTGACAATATTGCTTCTCTTAGACCCCGAAAAGGACTTTTGCAGATATGAGGTTTTCATCCAGCAACATGTTGCATGATATGAATATACTCCACTACTACACCTTGATTCCATATTTGTGACGAATGGCAACCCTAAGAGACAAGGCTGCGGGCGGCACACACAGAGGAATCCCACAGGCTGCTGTTATGGCAGGGCCGCATATGTCAAGTAAGGGGAGACATCTGCTCTCTCCAAACTTCCCTGTGGTGGTGCAGGCGAAGCAAGGACAGCACCAGAATCCATAACAACCTGGAAAACACCAAGACTCTCAGACACCCTTATAAGTTTCCAGCTAAACAGGGAAATGCAAATGAGAACAAAAGAGTCCTGTCCACAGATACTATAAATACTTTTAATGAACAGGAGCTGATACTTACAAGAACTGCAGTCATCACAGCAGTCAAAGAGGCCGGTGTTCCAGTTTGTCAAGGCAAGTGCTGCCATCGGTTGTTGGACAACTACTGTGTTAGCCAAAGTCGGTGATCAATTAGCCTCTAACACACAGAGATCAGTGTATAGCAACACAGCCCAGAGAAATTGTGGCAATGAAGAAAGCTGCTTTGTCATAGCGGGACTATTTGTTCCCTATTTGTTCTCTTGTGAGCACCTTCCCATTAGATTATTGTTGAGAACTTTTTGGTACAGATGTGGGTTTCCGTATCAACCCACTGGTAATCTTAATAAGAATATTCAAAAACATAAATCTGCTGTTAAACTCTTAATCTGATGGTAAAAATCAGTAAAAACATACCTCAAATTGATTGAAGTTATAAAAGAAACGTTCAGATTGGGTCATTTGGTGTGAAAAACTTGTGACTGGATACACTTGTATACAGTAGCAACAGGTTTCTTCAGCACCACTACATGCTTTTAAATGTCAAATCATCAATTTATAATTATCCAGTGATCCAAATAACAAAAGATACAAATGGGAAATGTAGCATAGCCAAATTGATTACCAATGTAACTGAAATGTTATTTGTATTTAATGGTGGTCTATGTCTTGATATGTCAGACTTTATCAAGCTAATATTTTTTATTTTTAGTATGCTAACTTACTAAATGTAAGTAAAATTAATTTATAATTAGCGCAAGTTAACAAAATTTCTAGTTTTAAGTTAACTACATTTCTTATTAGCAAACCCAAAGATCTTACCTGATACCCGTGGCACTCTTGCTGTCCCGTCTGCAGCTGAGAGAGAATGAAAGGAGATGCCTTGGATGAGGATTGTCATCATCTCAGGCATGTTGGTTAACTGTGCACAAACAATGCTGCAGAACCTGAATGTGCATAAGGATGGAAAGGAAATTAAAAGTGCTGTTTAAAAATACATTTTGAATACGTCCATGGGTGCAGTTTGGGACAACACACATGACATATCCTTTCCAAGAAGGATAGGCTACTTTCTATTTGCATGTGTTCCGTTTGAGTACAGTGACAGTCCTTTGTCATTCCAATGGTAAGTTAAAGAAGAAAAATGTACAAAATATCAAGTCAAAGAAGACACATTTATTAATGGTTTTGCAGACTGTCACTGACTGTCACTGTCTTAGGTCACTGATAGCTGAGTATTGAACTTGGCAGGTATCACTCTTTGTCATTATCAATGGTGTAAAAAGGGAATGTTACCAATGTTACCAGTCTTGGCAATCTGTACAGAGTGTGTCAACCAAAGTAAAATCAATTAATTTGAGTTAAACTCAAATCAAAATAATTTCATTCAACAGGAGATTATCTTTAAAAAAAAACTTTTTAAGGATAAGGCTGGTGTTTTTTAATGCATTGCTTACCGTCAACAAATCCTATGAAAATAACAAAATTAACAATGCGTTTGCTCTACTCCCATTACTTTCTGACTTCCCACGTACCGTTTTTAGCCGTCAACCCGGAAGTCATTGGCTCCAATTGTAAGCTAAAAACCTTGAAATACAGCTCACAAAGACATAGTTTCAATTTTAAAAATCGCTAACTGTTACCATGAAAAGTCAGGCTGTTGTAGTTATTACCAAATCAAATTCAAATGGGAACAAATTCTTCATTACGCCGGGGACTATTTTCGGTGCTACGGAACTACTTTCCTGAGATCGCAAAGTGTTTACAGCTGGCTTATTAAGTTGTTTAAGGAAAAAGTCGGCTGGCCCGGTGCATCGTGATGATGAAATATGCTGCCCAGAGCAACCGCATGGCTCTTTGACGTGTTTTTAATCGTTTTTTTAATACAATGGAGTTCTATGGCTGCTGGGACATGGCTTCATTGGGCACCGGCTACATGGACGAGACTTGTTGGCAAAACAAAATCATTGTTGATTTTGTTATTTTCATAGGATTTGTTGACGGTAAGCAATGCATTAAAAAACACCGGCCTTATCCTTTAAAGAACTCTTTTGGTTGCAACTTTGATAAAGGGGCCATCAACCCAAATTACTCATTTTCAAAATAGCCTATTAGATGACAAGTTAATGAGTATCAATACTTTATCAAATTTACATTTATATGGAGGACAAACAGAAGGTCAACCATGATACAGTGTTGCAACCTGAATGTCCAGCAGACAAACAGCCAACTTTTGTGTGTCTTCAAAAGAGAATGTTGCAGTAAGACAAATGTTAGCTGGCTGCCTGAGACATTCAGTATCAACTCGCCAGTTGCTTCTTAAAACACATTTAGACGTGCTTTTATGTGTTTATTGTTTTATTTTGCCTGCTTTTGATCTTGTATGTTTTTCATCTGATTTTATTTTATGTATTTATTTTGTTTATGTTTTTACCCCCTCCTCTCTAGAGTATTACTAGATAAATAAAGTTTATTATTATTATTATTATTGTTATTATTATTAGGAGTAATAGTAGTAGTAGTAGTAGTAGTAGAAGTAGTAGTAGTAGTATTCAGCATAACTAATCAGTAATGATTTACATGAGGATGGGGTGTGTGGAGGAAAAGCTTTCTTTGATGGTAAGCGGCCCCCAGATTTACCAAGAGAGAACATTCTGATGAAATGTCAGATCTGAGATGGTTGGAGGGTGTTTCCCAGGATTAGAGTCTCCTGACAACAAGACCTTGACCAGGACAGGATAGTGTCATAACCACCATCCAGCTACATAGGTTTAGTCCATGTGACTTAACCCAGTTTCTCATATGTGATGACAGTCAAGTCCTAAAATTCACAGGAATGTTCTCCTGCCACACTACAGTAGCAACATTGCCTCTCCATGTATATCCGCACACTTCTTGTCTTGTCATCACTGAAAGACGGATACTTGTGTTGTGTGGTAACATGTTGAAAAGAGTAAGTTGGAACAGCTTAATCTATTTTAAAAAAAAATTGCTGACAACCATGACGTGGATGTTGCATTATCGTTGTGTCACAAAGTCACAAGAGCACGTCTTCCACACTTTGGTTTGTTTCAGCTCAGTTCATTTGGAATGTGGAACTTCCCACAGACTTTACATAAATCATGGAATTAGACAAAGTTGACCAATCTCTCCTTTGTAGTTTCTAAGTAAACACAAATTATGACTCTTCATGTTCTTCATATTAAAAAATGAAATTGTCTAGATTTGAATATTTGGAAAATAATTTAAAACGTGTCAATTGGCTAATGATACCACTGTGTTTTGATTGGTGTAGCATTGAGAAAGTTATGATATTGATTAATGTTCTATTGTCAGGTTTGAGAATGACCATTCAAAAGTCTGTATTGTTCTCTCTCAAAAATTGTGAACAATTAGAAATACACAACTTTCCTATCAAAGAATCTCTTACATATCTTGGAATTGTCTGACTGTATGAGAAATAATGCAAACTTTGATCCTATCACTGAAAGAAAAAAAGAAAAAAAATATTTGTTACGAGACGTATCTGTATATCTTTATCTCTTGACATGCCTCAGAAAACTTTAGATATTTAGAGAAGATATTTAGATAAGTTTCAAAAGTTTGAGATTTCACTACACTAAGTAGTAGCCTACCCTTAAAATAAACTGGATTATTAGTCATTTCAAAAAACAGAATTGTATATGGAATGTTTTTCCTAAATATTTATTTGATTCAGTAGGTGAATCTGAATTTCTTTTGAACTATAGTGTTTGATGTACAAAATCCCTGTAAAATTTTACATTACATTAAAATTTTACATTATAAAAAGAAGTTGCTTTTCTTTCATAATAGGGATGAAAATAATATTGTTTTGGTTTGTCAATGGATGTTTGCTGTCACATGCAGAATTTCTTGAAAATCATTTAATTCCAGTAACCAAAACAAAAGTAATAAACAGATAAGGAATACTATACACTGAATAAACAAAATATTAGGGACACTTACTCTTTTCATGATTACACTGATGAGGTGAATCCAAATAAAAGCCATTAGCCCTTATTGATTCCCCTCATTAAATGTATACCAATCACAATATAATACAATTGCAATATTTTGTACATTAACATGCATTTACATGTATAGTCACATACATATTATGAAAACAAAGAAACTACAAGATGTTTCATGTCCACATATTGTACAATTTTATCTCCATCTCCAGCAGTTTAGCATGATGCAGACAGGTATTGCATGTTGCAGTTGTGTTGAAATGAGCATGAAATGAGGAGCCACATCATATGAGGCTTGATGTGAATCTTACAGTAAGAGGCCAGGCACACTAAACAACAAGCTTTTAGTTTTCTCACTGTGCAGAAATCACCCTCCACTCTAACTCTGACCAGGAGGAGCAGCATGAGCTTCAAGTCCAATCTTCTTCAGTTCTTCCATCCATTCTTCCAGCAGTGTGTTTGTGTTAAAAACAGGCTTTGAGGACCGCTGTACACCTCTCTGTGATCCTCTTGACCTTAAGAGCGGGCCATACAGTGGCAGCACCCGCAGGGAGTAACCGCGGAGTTCTTGAGGAGCTCTAGGCAA
The DNA here is from genome assembly GCF_048128805.1 of Centroberyx gerrardi. Classification (NCBI taxonomy): domain Eukaryota; kingdom Metazoa; phylum Chordata; class Actinopteri; order Beryciformes; family Berycidae; genus Centroberyx; species Centroberyx gerrardi. Next base: position 23,521,349 of record NC_136005.1, read on the forward strand.
ATTGACATACTCCTCATGCGGTTTCATGGCATGCGGAGGTCAAATGCTACCTGACCTGCTAAACCGGTCACCTTTCCCAAAGTGAGTTTCATTGTTGGCACTTCCTCATGGAATGTGCTGTTGGAGGCTGGCCAGGAATTGTTCAGAGGTAGATCACATCTCAAAATGGGAGGGCTCAACAAACACAGAACAAACACAATTTACAAATGTCATTTTAAAAGCTATTTTCAGTGTCCAGTGTATCTTTTTACTTACATGTGAGAAATGGAAACAAGTATCTTTCAATCAATTTGCTCCACTCAGCATTTAAGTTTATATCTTGTAGGCAAACCACACACCCAGTGTTCCTCAAAAAATCATAGGACAGATCACATGCCAAGTGATTCAAAAATATAATAGTCTAGTCTTTTATTCATAGCTACATGCCTTATGTACAGTATTACATTAGTGTATTTTGGTAAAGGCTTGTGATTGAATGGTTTTCTGCACTCGGAGCAGAAGGAACCTACTGTACACCAAGCAATGTCTTGGTGTCTGTCCCCATCTGCTGGTCATTTAAATGTCAAATGTTGTGTAAGAGGTACATTGATTATGAATGTCTAAAAATGTCCTTTTTTTCAACAACATTTGCTCATCCTCCTCCAAAACCCTGCTTCGTCAGGAATAATACAAAAAACATAGGCAGGAAAGGAAAGGAAGGTACAGTAATCATGCAGGAAAAAAACAACAGGTATGTTCAAACCACCTGGAATCCTGAAGACAAAAAGAAAAGTCACATCTCTGCTTCATGACAAGGAGAAAGATCTAGCCAGCGGCCTCTTCTTGGCGAGCCGTTTGGGCTGCACTGTGTCCAGCAGCCTCCTCACCAGGTCCAGTCTGCCTGTCCTGATCAGAGTCTTGGATAACTCTGTGACCTCCGCTGTGCGAGTCCTGCACAGGCTCCTCAGCTCGGCCTGCACTACGTCCCCTGGGTACCTCTCCTCTGCCCTTTGCACCCACACCTCAAGCTGGGTGATGGCCGGGTCGGGGTCAGAGCCCCCCAGGGTGAACAGAGCCAAGAGAGCCTCCAGGAGGCAGCGCAGGGCCGTGGTGTCTCTGCTCCCGGGCCTCTCCAGCTCCAGGGCCCGTTTGAAGCAATCTGCGGCGTTCTGCTCTTCGCCCTTCAGCAGGAGGCAGCGCCCCCTCAGCACGTGCAGGTCTGGCAGGCTGTCGCCCAGCTCACACTGCAGGGCCTGGGACAGGCTCACCAGGGCGCTGTTCACCGCCCCCTCGTCCACCAGGAGGCTCTCCCGCAGTGCATCCACACCCATGTAGTAATACACCTAAAAAGCCATGTTTTGAGGCAATGTAGATGGGAGATTTTGCCAACAGGTATGACCAATAGTACTTATTACATTTTATTCTTTTTGACCCCCATGGCCCATTGTGTCATCCAAACTGATTTTGTACTATTTGCCATCCCTATTCCTGCAGAGGGCAGTATTGCTCATTTACACTACTTAAAATTGTTAATTGTGTATCTCTTTGCAGTCTTTGCTGCATTTGAGCATTTTTCTTTAGTGCAAGATGGGATTGATTTTAGCTTTTGGGACAATACAAAATTAGTTCCACTTTGCTGATCATTCATGGTATGATTAAATAGTTTTCTTGTTCATTGTGTTTTTGAATAGGCTTTGTCAGTGTTGTTGCACATATATGGACACACCTTGTTTCTGTCTGTCTGTCTGGCAATAGACATCTGTCTTGTATCTTGTCAAACATATAATTTAGTGAAGCAAACGGCACACCTAAAGATCATGAATTAGAATGACCCTCCCTTTCCTTGTGTAGGGTATTGAGAAAAAACTAAGAGTAATGGATATCCTTTGCCATTACTTGACAGCCCTGCAGCCAATTTGTGGCAGCCATCATGTAGTAACTCAATGTAGCACAAACTTCATCACTAAATCCTTTATGTTTATGTCTTGAGTCATACTGTCTCTCCAACTTAAACTGAAGCCTGACTTATTTTCAACATGGAATAGAAAGCACTACTTAATTATTACCTGAGACTAAGTAATCCCTGACCATTAGTAACAAGATATAAAACCAGTTAAACAATTTTTATTTGGTTGCAAGATGACTGGCATGGAGAGTAAAAAGAGAATCTTGGAACCAAAAAGTGGCCAGAATTTGAAAACAATGCTGTTGTGGAAAACCCCATTTTTCCCTCATTGATATTGATCAATATTTTATGCTTTTACCTGTGCCATCTCCAGGTGTGTGCGCAGACATGGACGCACACTCAGGACCTTGTCCAGGTCTTTTCTGGCCTCAGTCAGGTTCTGTCTGTCAGGGATTCCACTGAGACCACGTTTCGCCTTCTCCAGATCCCTGACATAGAGCATCATATTGATCTAAAACGGACAAATTTACAAATATTTATACTATGCACCTTAATATATTATTTTATTAAATGTATACATGAATTAATATAACTTTATGCAACTGTTTGGAGCATAAAAACACAATGTTACCACTTACTAAATATAACCATTTACAGTTAGTATCACTGCAAATCTCCAACTATAGCATAACACTGCCAGGCATTATACTACAGGCTTTATATATTGCCACTATTATTAGTTGATACAGAGCCCATTCTAGAGCAATCAGTCGATGTTGTTTACGGTTATTTGTTGTTTTGTTTCAAATTTGATTGCAGAACTGAATTACTCTTTGAAATGTATCTGATTAGTTTTATGGGAGTTATTAATATTTTCTAACACAATAGAACTAATTGCCCAAATGTGTAAATCATACCCATCTTTCACTCAAGCCAAACTAATGCAAACACTCAAGTATTAATGGGATTTCAAGGGGTAATTGACTCATTGGCTTGATGTACTTGATGCTGCAGTACCTTGGCCCGGGTGCAGTAGGCCTGCCAGTTGAGCTCTGGGTCTGGCAGCACGTTGAGAGCCATGTTGCAGATCCCTGTGGCCATGTCATGTTTGCCGAGCAGAAAGAACACCTTGGCCAGGAGGTTCAGGATGAACGCATCATCGCTGGCCAGCTTTATGGCCTGCAGGAACAGTCAGTTATAGGTTATGGTGTAGGATACACAGTGGCAGCCATTGCAGGAGTTCCTATCATGCTTCTATGCTGCATTCGTACTGCAGTTGCCACTGTAAATCTGTCAAAGTAGAACTGAACTTGTATAGTTTAACACAGAAGACATGTCTCTGAAATGACATTTCTTGTTTTAAGGATTACATGATCCCTCTATGGTCCTCCTTGGGCTTATGAAACTCTTTTGAAACTCATTGGATAAACTCAAAAATATATGATGCTCAATCTGAATACAAGGCTGTTTTTCTTAGTTACTCAAAAGTTGACAGATACAATATTTTCACACAACAGCGGCGATAAGAGTTAATTTTCAATCCTGCTGTAACCACACAATGAATGATGATACAGTGTTATGTGCGTAAGGTATACATTATCATTTCTACAACATATGGACTTTAACAGTAGTACAGACAATGACAAACTAGTCATAACATAATTGGTGCCAAATCTTAGCCTTTGGGAATGTCCAGGAAACAGATGCAGACCTTCATATCAGCTACCACAATCACCCTCAAATGCAAATGTATGAATATCCTCATCCATCATCTTGAGGCCTCAGTTTCCGACACTAGTTCCCTATCTATTAAGACAGTGTTTCTTGAACTGTGGGTTGGAACCTGAAATGGGTCATGTGCCTGATACTGGTTCCTGCGTGACAAGAATACTAGCATACTTTAATGAGCCTGGGTCTTAAGGAGAGGCTAAATTTAATAAAATTTAAGAACATCCAATGTAAGACTGTGAAAAATACTCTTGTCCTCACACATATTTTTTACATATCTCGGAAAACGAGGGGGTTTTGATGTGACATCCTGAATTTTCCCTGAATTCCTTTGCTTTGCCTGATTATTGGTAAGAGACCTAAATGTGTGTGTTAACTCACAGTTCCATAGCAGGACAGAGGATCAGAGCCTGAGTAGCCACAGTCATGTATAGACATGGGCACAGTGGTGAACTCCTCCTTCCTCTCCAACATGATGCCAACATAACACCAGGCTAGAGCTGAGGGGAGAGAGAGAGAGAGAGGGTACAGCAAAGATTTTTAGATCATATGCACATTATTGATCCATTCCTGGTAAACTATAAAAATTGCATTGATCTAAGTGTCTTCCGGCCTCCAGCACCTCTGCCAAACACCGCCAGAAGAAGCACACATTCTACATGACATGAAGATATAAAACAGATCAGATGCATTTATACAGAAGCAAACCATGAATACCTTTGTGTTGCGTTTTCTCCGACTTGAGTGTTTCTGTGAGGAGCATCAGTCCCTTATTGTAGTGAGAGAGTCTGGAGTATTCAGAGTCCACTTTGGTCTTTACTATGTCATCTAGTCTGCAGGGAGAGAACGACTGCTTGGTCATTGTGCATAAGTATGTATAAATTAATAAATATATGAACTAGTGCAATGGTATTTGTTTGTCAAGTCCCTCGATGTGAGTTTTGTACCTTATATAGATTGTTGCCATTTTAAAATACCAGCTTCTTTTTTCCTCCATGGGTATCTGAAAAACAACATTATGTCTTTTTACATACTGGGAATAAAATGACATTTATTGTGCAGAGATAGATCTTATGGTTTTTAGGCACTAGCCCAGTAGCACTATTACATCACTATTACACCTGATTTAAATGATTTAAATGCTGGCAAGTGAAGACACTTTTGCACTTGTCTAGATTGAAGAATAGGAGCCAAGGGCTAGTGGGCAAGTAAGATTTATACCCATGTTATTGCAACTTAAGATACATATTCCTAATGATATATATACTGTAATGACCACATATTTAAAATTCAGTATAATTGTGGAGGTAAAATGAATCATCAAACAGCAAACGAATTCTAAGATATCTAATCTATACTGACCCAAGGGTGGTATTCATAAAGTAGCTTAGAATATAAATGCTTATCTGAGACTAGCTGGCCCCATAAGTCATAGTGAATTTAGGGTTAAGTTATGAGGTCCTGGAACCTGACCAGGGATCCTGAATCAGGGTCTGCATGTATAAAGTACCAAAGAGTAAGATGTTAGATGGTTAAGAGAGTGAAGTGTATGGTCATATCACCTAACCAGTGATTCTCAATCAGCGTTCAAGAACAGCAATGGACATAAACAAAGGCAATGCAATAGAAAGGACACAGGGATAGCTGTATTCCCTCCTCACCAGCTGTCCCCCATAGTCCAGGGCTCTGTTGTACAGCGTGAGCGCTGCGGCCAGTCTCTCCCTCAGGTCCTCCTCTCTGTCCAGCTCCACGTCGTAGGGGTGAGCGTAGGCCTGCTCGGCCAGGCAGCGGGCCGCAAGGAGCCTGGACTCATCCTGACAGGCCTCCCCAGCCTCCAGGCCCATGAGCTGGGACACTTTCTCCACACACTCCCCTGCGTCCAGCTCCCTCCCCAGCTTGTCGTAGACGTAGCCCAGGTTGGCCCAGGCGTTGAGGTTCCCGGGATCCTCTTTACAAATGCTTCTGAAAGGCCAAGATACACAGGCAGCACTTTCAGCAAATTTAGTTAGGCGGGTTTGCCAACTAAAATAGATTGTCACCAGAGTTTGAAGGGTGTTATTCCAACATATCCATTTGTTTGTGTGTGTGAATGACCATCCCTCAGTATATAAGTATGCTATGTTATATTTGGTTTTGACATTGACAGTGACATAAGCCAAAATGTCTTCCCTTATATCTTCTAACATCTTATCTATCAAGCACTTTTTTGCACTCAGATCACTTTTTTTTTTTTTTTTTTTCAGTTAGGTATGTAATAAATCTCCATCAGCATTTAAATCTCACCTCCCTCTCTTTTTTCATGCTGTGTGCGGGAACTTATAAATACAGACAATGGTATTCTCATAAATGTAGCTATTTTGCAATCAAAGATCTTAAACACAGCCAATACTTTCAACAATATTCCACAATGTGTTTCATTCTCATCTAAGCAATCTTGGGTAGTTACTTTGACCAGAGTCAACAATCAAGAAGCTGGTTTTCTTCTGATGGGTAACACTTTTTGAGAGGATATTTTTTGTGTATTTTCTACAGCTATGCCACACTAATGACTGAGACAAATGCCACTGTTTCCGGATCAAAAATATTGTTACGGCTCCATAGTTTCCATGGCCTCTTGTTATTTGTGTGTTGCCATGCTGTGACCAGTGTGTTAGTCATGCAGCATTATTCATACTGTAGGTGGCCCAGCCTGTCAGTCATTCACAGCCTGCCAACTATAAGTATAGTGTATGTTTATGCCAGGGTGGCCTTGTGGTTGATGGCTTTTTGGGTAAGGGGTTTGGCATGTGTCTTGGCCTGCTTGTATTGATTTTGCACTTTTGCATGCTCTCTCTTAGGGTTAGGGTTAGCTGAAAGAGGAATGTGTTGTTAGGCATAGGCTACATGCACGCAGTAGCCTGTGTATTGCTACTCACAAGAATGCTATGAAATATACAGTGTATTACTAGGCAAGATTTCTGCTGAAATTACCCATCCACAATGCGCCAAAATATTGCCTGAGAGATCTAGCTTGCTTGGTGAACCCTGTCCTCTTTACTGCCTAAGAAGCTGAACACGCTGAATCACCTGAACGTTTCCTCAGCCGTCTCCAGCTGGTCTAGGTGAAAGGCCAGGAAGCCCAGAAGGTTGCGGACGGCGTACTGCAGGTATCCGACCTCAGCCTCCAGCTCGGCCCGCAGGCTGTCCTGCCTCAGGTGGGTGTCCCGGCACCGCAGCTTCCCGGGCCCCGCGGGGTCACAGTTGAGGTTGAGGTCCAGGTGGAAGTGTCCCGGGATGTACTCCATGTCCTCCATGAGAGCCTCGATGTCCTCTGTGCTGCCTCCTTCCATGGCCTCCTCCTCTTCCTCGCCTTTTATTTAAAAAGAAAAAGATGAAGAAACCAGATCCTGTATATGCTAATTCACCTCTCTGTGTTTTAGTAGTATGTATTTTGATCCAAGCCCTTACAAAAACACCTGCTCCTGCTCAGCCTGTAGTCCAGCTCACTGTGCTCTAATCCACACCTCAGTGCACTGATCTGACAATGCGCTGGCTGTTGTCATCCAGGTGCAGACAGGTAAAACAGGTTAGGCCTGGGAGCGACAAGGGAGTGGATACAGTGTAAGTGGAAGACAGTGTATGCACAGGTACTGTATCTTTTTCTCTCACTCACTTTGTTCCTCTCACTGTTTTCCCCACACACTATTTCCTTCCTTTTTTTCTTCCTTTCTTTCTGCCTATCACTTCCCCCTCTTGATTCTCATCCTTAACCTCTTAACATCTATTTTATTTTATGGAAAAGTAGATTGCAGCACAATGTCAGAGATGTTTGTCATCTTTGTTCTGTGCCTCTTGTGTGACTTATTTGCCTCCTTTACAAAAGTGCAAGCTACAGCTAACATTCCTTAAAATCCATCCTGACAGGATAATATTGACTGTGTTGACGTAGAAAAAATGGGTTTGAAGCCTTGTTTAACTTGGTCCTTGTATCAGTCCCCTCTGCCTCCTCTTCTGTCAGCAGAGGAAGACAACAGAGGAATGTGAACAATCAGGCTCAGGGTGAAATGAGCAAACGTTGGAAAAAATGGAAAAATGTAACTTCTTATTGAACTCAAATGTCTATTTTCAGTTAATTTTAGTACAATTTGACTTACAATTAAAGACATATAAAAAGAGCTTCCAAGCAATTCCAAGAAAGGTAGAGTGACAGAATATGCACACACTCAGATGCAGATAACACCTTGGACTCCATTTATGTCTGTCATTAAATGGAGAATGAACTCAAGTTTTCTCTGTAATTTAAGCCCCAAATAGTTTTGTGTTAACCAGCCCTACTAACATTGACTGCTACTAATTCCATAAACAACCTTGCAAGGTTTCCCCAGCTCCTTGAAAGACCTCTTTTTCTACATTCTGTTACTTATCAGTACATCTTCAGTGCATGCAAGTGTCTCGTGACATTGTCTGTGCAGAAAGAAAGATGCATCTTGATTGACACAGGGCCATATTTAACCATTTCCCTCAACCACCCATGCCAGTAGTTTGAAATAATTAGATTCTAATTCTTCTTACATAGCCTGTCTTTAAATGTGGCGTGGTGCTTGAATTACAAACCCACAATCCTCCACCAGAGGGTGAATGTGTATTATAATAAACCAGACTGACAGTGATACTCTATCGTGGAACAAAATGAAAAGGAAGTTTAGTGTCAGCATTGCCATAGGATTATAAAAAAAAAAAACACGTAGATATTCTCTTTTAACCCAAATGAGCCACATAAGCAGAAATGAGTCTATTTGGGAAGTATTGAAATGATCCGATTCTAATTGAATAGTTTCACACAAGTTCCTTTGTATGTATCAAGCCTTTAAGTGTCTTTAATATGCACCTTTTTCTGTCTGTGTGTAGTATGTTGAGGTTTCAAACATCATATTGATTTGACTGGGTCTCATTTTTGTTCCAACTCTGTCTTACCTATAATGAAATTCATGTTCATCCCTCAGTCATACTCTCCAGACCTACCAAGTCTTGATTAATAATGTCTCATATTTCCACTCCTCTGTAACTTAAACCCTAAATTATATGTGCTTACTACTGTAGCCTATTGATTGTGACAGACTTTAGGGACCATGGTTAGACATTTGATTGGTTTTCATGCATAAATCTCTTTGTTCACCTCAACCAGAACACATAAGCCAGATGAGTGTGTTTTTCCTGCTTCTGTCTCATTCTTTCTCCTGTTTCTGGTCTCTTTCATCCTAAATTGATTTAACAGGGGGGAAACCACCATCCATTGCACTGTCTGCAGCTGCTTGGTGATGTCAAAAGTCTGGGACAATGGCGAGGGGAAAAAAAACTAAAGTAAGTGGTGATCGAGCACTGGGGACAATGTGTGTATATGTGTGTGGTGAGTGGTGAGATGTTTACAGAATATCACTTCTATTCTTTGCAGCGCCATATAATTCAAAGCAAACTGACGCTTTAATGCATGTTCTGTCTATCTGATGGAGTTGCTATCAGAGTGTGTTGCATAATGTTTATTAAGTACTGCTGGTTTGCCTCCCAGTGGGCAGATTACAGTGTGGGTGTGCAGAAATCTGACGTTGTTTCTTGCATGCATCTCTCCTCTGGACAACCGTTGCCATGGTATTCATGCATCCCAGGTTAAATTCTGATTACATAATAAAGTAATGATTACAGATGCTTGTGTATGCAGCTATGAGCCCGACACAGAATTTCAACAACCTTTTTTGTCGTAGAGGCTCCAATTTGGATAATAGACTTTACATTCCAGTGGATATGGACAAAAACAAACATATTATGGGGGAGACGTTGACCCCCAATAATCCCTGGAGCCAACACTTCCCTGTATAGAGGGATTATGTGTCCCATATACTGTTAAAGGTTCTGTTGCTGCCACACTAACCCCTTGTTAACCCAGTTATTAATGCTCTTGATAATGGGGTCTGTCTTAATTTCTGGCACATAGCAAGGTCAGTGTATAATGGATGAAAAAAATATATACAGACACAGTCAGGGAGGGACATTTTGCCCACTAACCGATGGATGTCACGGTTGAGTCTGAGCTAGAACAAAATGTGTCCTCACTGTGTAGAATGTGAATGCTGGTTAATACAGAGAGAGAAAAAAGTGTCAAAAAATACCTAAATTCCATCCCTGCATCCACAAGACACTTAAGTGGCATTGACAGGAACATTGCTAGGACATTTGGGGCCCCTTACAAGATGTGACACTGAGTACAAAAGAACAAGGACCATAGGAAAGCCTTATTAATCCAGACTTTGTACCTTCCCACCCCCTCCCTCTAACTCAGGGCCTCCTCAGTCATTAATACCTTTATTACATCGCCACTAGCTGTACCAAGTGTCACAGCCATCTTACATACTATGTATTTCATCTACCCTAAAAGAGATCCACAGTATTGGTATGAATGGCTAGAGTTTACTTTTCCAATGTGCTTACAACCTAGAGGAAAGGCTTTCCACAGCTAGTTGTTTTTTCACTGACAATAAAGCAAACTGTTCAAGTCTAGGGTTCATAAGCTTTCAGCTCAAAATTCAAACTGAGGAAAGTCAGCCTCACTCTGGTGTCCAGGCCCAGCAGTCCTCATGTCATGTCAGGACCCAGGAGGAACAGGCTCACCACCCCTTTCAGGTCCTGACCTACAGCTTAAGAAACCTGCCTTTATTGTTAATCCATCTGTTAGGCCCACTGGAGGTTTCCCACCCTCATCCCTTCCCCTGAGACAAACTGAACATTCAGTTAGTGCTTAGAGCTGAAAACCTTCTGTCTTCCTGAGCCACTTCATCACTGTTGACTACCGCTGTACTTCTATTTTCATCACAGCATCTCTTAGCGGGCAGTCAGCTTCTCCCTCTGGCATCCTGAGTGAGCGCTCGCAGTGCCAAAGACCCCTTCAGCTGTCCAGAGGCCCTCGCAGACTGCAGATTACAGCACTCAAAGTCTCTTTGTAGCCAACTGGCTGCCTCTTTGTGTAGTGAACATGCCATGATACACAAAAAACCATTTTTAGGGAATTGTAGCAGGGCAATTATGCCACAAATGATGACCAAGACAGTATTCTCTCATGATACATTTGCTCCTTATCTGTTTAAACTCTGACTGAACTTAATTTGCCCCTATGTCATGCACATATTCATTATCTATGGCAGCACTATTAAATCATCATTAAAAATTGGGATGTTTTAAGCATGCATTCCCCTCATCAGCTATATGTCAAGGGAAACAACAATGTACTGTACCATCCGCCTTATTAAATCTGCTCACTGACAATGGCTATTTCCACTGACGGTACCAGTATGCATCTCCATAGCCTCAAAACATTGCCGACACATGACATCAACCCAGCAGTGTCATAACCATAAGCTTAACCTGATGTATCATGGCATTCACAGTGCGTGTGGTTCCACATGAGGAGGTCCAGGCCTGTTAGTAAAGGGAAAAAACCTGATTGCCCATGAAATGCTTAGACTGAGTCAGTGTAGGCTGGGAGGGTGTTGTCATGTAGTGCCACAGGGTGTGTATGTGTGTTTGTGTGTGTGTGTGTGTGTGTGTGTGTGTGTGTGTGTGTGTGTGTGTGAGTGAGAGGAATGTGCCAGTCTTTAGTAACACAGACATCTGTCCTGCTTCATTACACTGATTAGACACTCTATCCATCCCACCCCAGGGACTCTGCTGCATCTAAGGAGCTTCTTAGTGAAATGATCTGGAATCAATTGGACTCATAATGAAGCCTTACTTTAGTTATTAAGATTACTGCTTTTGAAAAAAAGTGGCTTAAAATTAAAGATGATTTTAGAGTCAGCTGCAACAGAAGTCTTGGCAGGCAGAACTGAGCCAAAAGCTGAAACCAAGCGATTTATTATTTATTATAGCCTGGGTGCAGCCTTGTTCCGCTCTTGAGTTTGGAATTGATGGGACTGCGTGAACTATAGGACTATATGACTGTAGTAGGTTGTGCATTTAGTCTGCTCCAGACTGCTTAACACTCATGTTTGAGAAGAAAGAGTGCAAAGGGATTGTGTTGCTTTTACTGACAAACCCATGGAAACACATTTCTGAAATCATGTTTGTTTTTTTAGTAAGTTAATATGTTGACTTCGCATGGACAGTCAACTACATTTGTAGAGAAAAACCATTGACTGAAGATGCAAAGGTCCTCTTTGTGACAGGAAGCAGAGTTTATGGGACATGTGGTCTCAATTTTGAGAACCACGTACCACCATTTTGAGAACCAGGTATCACAATTGATTTGACAATGAAAGTAGCCTTTTACAAGCACCTTACATTATAGGTTCAGTGGTGTTGAGTTTAGATCATCTACCCAACCGTTCTGAAACTTTTGCATGTGATTGACTGTTTCTGTGCGAGGAGATTAGCCTACTGTTATATTGCTGCAGAGGTTGAGAGTGATAGAAAAGCCTGGGAAAGTCTACCTGAACCAGAGAACAGAGGCAGCTGGCCTTCAGGTCATTACGAGCAAACTGTGCGCTCGCGCTCAGCTTGCTGTGTCAAGCCAGACAGAGAAAGCCAACATAACTTCGGAAGTAAAGCGATTTGGCCTTCAAAATAAAAGCGTAAAAACGAGCATTATTGGGGTGTAGACAACAGAACGCCAAAATTTTATCAAAATGCTCATTGGTGGAATCATTACATTATTTTATGGTGCATGATATTTCCTGAGAAAGATGTCTATCTGGGCGACATGGTGACTCGGTGGAGGAAGGTCTATAGGCCTATTGTTCAAATCTCGGCCCTGGTCCTTTCTGTGTGGGTTTCCTTCCACAGTCCAAAGACAAAATTGCCCATATGAGTGTGAGTGTGAGTGATTATCTCCCAATCTGTGATGGACTGGCCACCTGTCCAGGGTGTTTCCCTGCCTTCCACCCAATGCATGCTGGGATAGCCTCCAGCCCCCAACTCCTTAATACAGATAAGAAGGAATGAATGAGTGAGCTATGATGTCTGGTGTTTTGTGACGGTCTTTCTGTGAGTATTTTGTGGGGTTCTTCGAGTATTTTTGGCAGATGCCATCTTATTTGCATAGCTATTTGTTATGAAAAGAACATTTTGGAAAGTATTTTATTTGTATTTGCTACAGATTCCTCCGTAAACATGTGCGTTATTTTCATTTAGGTGCTTTGTATTACTCAGCGAATGTTGCAATGTTTGTTCACAGGGGTTTTATTTTGAAAGTTATGACCGGAAGCCCCTGTTGTTATTCTGGCTGACTTGACAGTAGTAACTCAGCTCCCGTTCTGCGGTTGCTGGTCGCTGTCATCATGCAGGTGGAATCTGCGCAATGTAGCAGAGTGTGGGGATAAGCAACAAGACATCACATCACCCTGCTGGCCTACAGATCAGATGCAACACACTGGACACTGGAGCTTAGACTGTATTTTCCGCTGTGGAGGACAGCACTTTCAGACGCAGATCAAACGACACGTCACGGGGAATAAACTATATTTTTTTCTGTTTTCACTTGATGAGCGCATCAGTTTGTAATATGGGCTTCATCAGCGTGACACTTGTAAAATAAGAATCCAGCTAAAACAATAACCGAGCGTTTCTCCGGACACTGGAGGCAGATTTGTGGAATAAACAAACGTTGTAGGTGTGTGTTGTGAGGTGTGTTGATGCTGTCAAGTTGTTTTTCTCCCCTGGCGCAGTCCAACTCATCTGGAGTCGCATAGGATGCCATACATTTCTATAGGAAGTGACACTCGCAGCTTGACAGACAAGGATTTCCAAGACACGAGAAGGACGTAGTGTTTACCCCGCAGATCCCTGGAGCCGACACACAGCGGATGAGCACGATGGATGAAGGCACGGCCAGCGAGACGATCCCAGATCTGAAAGACATAGAGGTGAAAATCGGCCGGAAGACCCCCGAGGGTTTGCTCAGGTGGATGCGGGAAGAGGCGTCCTCTCTCCGGGGAGACGCCAAGCTGGCCACCGCGCACGACGCCGGCAAGGAGACCGGGAAGAAGAGTTTGGATGAGAAGATTAGGAAATTAAAACTCGAGATGGTAAGAGTGGTTCACTGCTGTGTGTGTGTGTGTGTGTGTGTGTGTGTGTGTGTGTGTGTGTGTGTGTGTGTGTGTGGCACGCGCATGTGAATGATGGCACCGACTGGCACCGATCAGGCATCCACTAACCCTAAAAAAAATCACTGCAATATCTACATACAGTATTATTCCTATGTAGGGACTTACAGAGTGTCCGTGGTAGGCTGCTCAATTGTGAGTTCACTATCTATAATATCCCTTTATATTCCTTTAGGGGCTGATAGTTGAATCCCTCAAAATTGTCGTATTGGGTTACTAGTTCTTGTAACGATATGGCAACCCGTTTTAATATTCAATCACACTTCACTGGTCACAGTTACAGTTTGACTTGTCAAAATTACATTTTCACGAGTCAAAATAAATAAAGACTGATAAGGTATCTGCAAAACAGGTTGACTAGTCACATTTTGACTAATTATAGGCCTAATGAATGATGGTGATATGAAGAATCATCATTTGGTCATTATTATTTCATTATAGATATCTTTGATTAGAATTACGACTAGGCCTATTAGTTGGGATTATGGCGAGTTAATATTAATCATAGATTTGTATTGGCTCGAGTGATTAAAATGTTAAAACGGCTTGCCATACTCACCCAGTCAATGATTCAAGCTGCGCCTCACCATGCCAACAGCGGCAGGTGGCTTTGGTTGCTAGGAAATGAGTTGACCACCACAGGGTCTATAGGTAGCCTATGTATATGCACTCATTCTCTATTCATTGCTTATTGGTTAAACTACAGTACCAGTACTCTAATAATACTCTACCCTGACGAAATCACTATAAGATTCCTATATTATTCCTATAAGGGCTTATAGTGTGTCTGTGGTAGGCTACTCAGTAAGTAGTCAGTAAGTAAGTGTTGTCCTTATCATATAGGCCTACTTAATGGGGTTTTTTCATCACCCATGGTATCACTATACCATGGGTATAGCAGCCTTCTGAAATGAATTTTAGGTTGGCCATAGTTTGTTTTGTAAGGGTATTAAATAATTATCACATGTAGAATAAAATGTAACAGAATAGATTTATTATTTTGTCCAGTCAATGCTGTTTTTTGTTGTCACTTTAGGCAAAGTGAAAACAAATTAATTCCCATTGGCCAGCAGTTGATTTGTGCCATAGACGTGTCTCTCTGTCTCTCTGTCTCCGTTGTTTACATGGACCCCCCTCTTGCAACAGTGGAGCTCTCTAGCAATAATGCACCGCTCCAGAGTTGTTTTTCCCTTCTGTGTTCACATATGTCATGCATTCCTGTGGTAGATGCAGGCGTGCACCCAGCCTGTGGTTGTGACAGAGAGCACATGCGGTGCCACAAGCCGCCTCTCAAACAAAGCTCTCTGTCTTCGGAGAGAGACGCTCTAAAACACATTTTCACTTTGGTTACATTCAAGCATCCAAAACACATTATCAGTTCTGTCGCATGTTAGAAACTAGAGACAGATTTCCCCCCAGGATTGTAGCACCACAAGCTGGGCTGCTGGCAATCCAACTGCTTGATTCTGGAGGTCCTTTAAATTACATTTTAAAATGCTGCCAATGCCAGATCAGTCTGCGTATTGAAACTTTATTGTATGGCTTAAGATCATGTCATTCACAACACTGCCCCCTTGGGCCAATCAGTAACACCTTCCGCCATGTTTAATCAAAATCAAACCGGTAGTGTAGTAGTTACGGCCATTCAGAGTTTGAAATTTTTACTTTTAATTATGGTGCCCCCATCAGGTCGATCAGTGTAATTTGTAAATGCCAGAACACAGTGCCAAAATGCATCATCCCTTGAAGTTACATCAAAATCAGAGCGGTGGTGTTAAAGATTTTGACCTTTAATTATAGTGGCCCCATTAAGCCAATCAGCATATTTTGTAAGGAGAACTGGATTAGTGTAGCAAGTTTCACGAATTTATTGTGTAGGAGTTAGGGCCTTTCAGAGTTTGAAGTTTTGACCTTTAATCATAGAGCCTCCATCAGGACAACCAGTGTAATCTTTTACAGTACAAAGATTCATCATCCCTCTAAGTATCATCAAAATCAGACCAGACACAACCCATTAATTCTGGTAACAATTACCAGAATGTCAAAATGTCAATGTCAAAGAGAAATTCATCAGTTGTTCTCAATTCCTGCTAGCTCACCTTTAGCAGGTATGAGGTTTCTGCAGGACACTGTTGGTATTGCCATCCTCTTCCCAGGTGGACAGTCGACCAAAGCCACCCAGTTTGGATCCACAAAGTATCCAGAGAGTTTCCATAAATCTGTCAGGAGGAAAGGAGCAGGCTGATTTGTTCACAGTCTTTCCCATTCATCAGGCCTGCTGCGATAGAGGGAGGATCTAGAGAGAAGCGATAGTGATAAAGCGGCACTTCTTAGCTGAAAAGGAGTGAAATTGCCAGCAGAGAGCTGGACTGCTCTTGTGTGTGTGTGTGTGTGTGTGTGTGTGTTTCATCTATGCGAGTGGTGTGGTGTAATGGGAGTGCAGAAGAGGACTTCTGAACATTGCACTCTCATCAGAATTCTGCTTAGTAAGATGTGCAGGAACACATGTGCAGAGTGCCTGCAGAGCGATAATAAATGGACAAGCACACACATGTATGCACACACACACACACACACTCAATCTGTGTCGGCGGTGTCCTTTGTGGCAGTTTTTTCACTTTTTCTTTCTCACACGGAGCACTTTCTCTCATGCCGATAACCTGATAAACGCGCACACACACACACACACACACACAATCACAATTATAGTAAGGTGTATTTTTGGCTTCCCTTCCTCACTGATTCACTGTCCTCTGATTGTGTTGTATGTGCGTGTGTGCTGTGTGTGTTTTTGTCTGAGTGTGTGTGTGTGAGTCTGCGTGTCTGTGCATATGCCCTTGGGTTCTTACTAGTGTGTGTGTGTCCCAGTCTTTGTATGTGTATATGTGTGTGTGACCTTACGCCTCCGACTGCAGCATCTGTCTACTGTGAGATCCAAAATGTATGTGTGTGTGGGCCATGTTGTCCCCTCATTACCACCAGTCATGAAATGTTGCTATAAATGTTGCTATATGAACTATTTACCATTTTACCTGGGCAGTGCTCCCCATGTTAGACTGGAACAAACGCACCACCCATTATTATTTGTCCTCTTTCAATCTGTGTGTACTGCAAAGATTGAATGACATTATATCAGGATGGCCTGCAACACTGTATTGATTTCTCTTTTAAGGCTTTTACCTGTCAAAGTATATTAACTTTCATTTAAAGCTGCACTAGAGACAGTTTTTTGTGTAAAAATACACCCATCTTGTCAGTCTAAATCACAAAATGGGGCTATTGAAAGCCTGTAGATTCGCCCTATTTTCCCAAATGAAATTCTGGTGTCAGGTGTGGACACTTCTCCTCCCACAGTGACATACTGAAACTTGAGAGAAAAATCTAAACTGTCTCCTACACAGCAGTGAGCAGCGCTTTGTCCAGAGAAAGCTTGACTCACCAACATAAGATCTTTTCCCTCTCTCATCCCTTTGCTATAATGCATCACAGACCGGTAAACATGAGTCACATAATTCCTGGGTATTGAAGTTGAAATTTTTCAGTTACTTGTCGCTGCCATTTGGAGCTGCCAGCATGCAGAATTGCCTAGTGCAGCTGTAGTCAGGTAGGCCAATAAAGAATAAATGACTATTTAAAACGACGGCAGGGCAAGAAACTTATTTTATTCCCACAGACTGTTTGAATCCCGGCATCAGTGAGTTATTTTGAGCCGTCATCATCTCATCATCATCTTTGCTCTTCTGTGTCCAAGAGATAGAAAGGAGGAGATCAAGAGAGATGAATGACACAATTAGAGAGAGTACTTCAGTAATGGAACGGCTTTTGGTGTGATCTTCTTAGCTGTCTGACATCTGGCTAGTCTGTCCACTAACGTATAGGCTGTATACACACACACACACACACACACGTTCTCTTTCTCATCCCCCATTTCTCTTTCTCAAGTGTATGGCTTGTGGCTTGGCTGGTACAGAACATTACATAACATTACAAGCTGAAGACAGATAACCTTTTTTTATTAATAGTCTTAGTGTTACTGTTCATCTCTGTGGGAGCAGGTTTAGTGCAGAAGTCTCCAGCAATCTAATGGAAGGCATGTTCTGCACTGCTCTAAACAGATTTACTGGATACAGAAAGCAACACTGGCAGTCAGCCAGACACACACACACACACACACATCGAGAGCCTTTTGTATACTCGCTGTTTCATGTATTTTGTACATGATCACCACCTGTATCTTACCTTTTCAGAGGGAGACATACAGGCTGAATGCTGTGTGATTGCCCACTGTATGAGTCATTCCTCTCTCTTTCTCTCCATGTCTCCCTCTCTGTGTCTGTATCCTTCCGCTGTCACTCTCTATCTCTCTCTGTCTCTCTCGTTCACCTCTGCACAGATGGAAGTCAGTGTTCAGGCAGTTGGAACTGCAAAGGAGAGCTGTAGGGAATGAGATGTCATTCTCTTTTCTGTCACGCTCCTCTCTCTCGCTCTGCCTGGCTATCGGTTTAGTGCGAGCTACTGTAGGATTTTCTCTAATTAAACCGTTGTCAAGTTCACTGAGGCAAAGATCGTTAATGCAACATTCTAATAGCACCTGTGTTCTTCTGTCATGTTTTGTCACAGTATTTAATTTCCCCCCATCTGGTTTTTGATGCATAACCTACCAGTCAACCTGAGGGGATTTCTCAGATTTCATGGGGAGTGGAGTGTTACAATTCCCTAACTGCATTAAAAAAAAGCACAAAGCAAATTATTGTAGCCACAGTTTACAACAGTAACAATTTAACAGTCCCATCTCTTCAAACACTAGAATTTGTAGTCACACCTACATTTTCATGGAAGATGAAGATCTTCCATGAAAGATGGACAGAAGGAGAGAGAGAAGGCCAAGATTGACAGATGGGACCAGAAGAAGAGCGGTGGGGAGCCGTTTTAATATGAATTTTTACCATAATATCATATTGTGAAAATCTTGTGCCCATTTGGGTTGACATTTTACCTGGTCACCTCCTGCATGTTGTCATCCATCAAATGCTTACTGTTTACTAGCCTTGCAGATAAGGAGAGACGATTTTGAGAGAGATATAAAGACGATGTAGAGAGATAAATGGAGACAGAACAATGGCCAATCCAACACAGAAATAGAAAACAGAAAATGTGACAAAGTCGGAGAACAAGAAGGACGAGTGAGTGTCTTATTGTACCTGGCATTCTGAGCCGAATGCAGACAGACGGAGCGGTCGGAGGCGTATGGGGAGATGGGGCAACCTTCTGCTGTCCAACGGTGACTGGAGGGACTCTGCAAGGACACCGCATGTCTGCAGAGGGCATGAGATGGATGGGGAAGGTGAAATGATAGACAGTGACACCGGGGGACATGAGAGAGAGAGAGAGAGAGAGAGAGAGACAGGTGTATATTTTGCTTGTGTATGTGAACAGCAGCACTATGTGTGTTGTGTACTATCCCTGCTGGCAGTGATGCAGCAGTCTGGTCACAGAGCCTGTTAGCTGTGTGACATTGTGAAAGTGTTTTCCCTCCATGCGAGAGTCTGTCTCTGCGTCACGGGTCAGGCTTCAGCTATAAACACATGCTATCACGACGTATCACAACACGCTCTGGGTTTACATGGTTTGTGTGTATTTATCTTTCTCTCTGCGCCTGCTGCCTGTCTTTTTATGGCCCGCCACCATGGTACATGGTGCGGGACATGCTGTTGTCATGGTGACGTCTGTGTGTCTGTGTGTAGACTCCATTCTTGTGGACACAGTAACTCAAGAACAGTATCTGATAGTTCTGATCAGATTTTGGAGCACCTTGCTGCATAAATTTGCATATTAATGAGGTAAAACGGATTTTCTTGAAACTGCTATAACTCCTTAATGCTGTAAGATACAGACTTCATATTAATACCACACATGTATTATGTGAAGACAAGTATATTGATATAGAAATATGCGTTAATTAATGCATAATTAGTGCTTCTTGTTCTATCTGTGTTTGTGTGTGTATACCTAGTGCCTGGCTGCGTATTATGTGCTCATGTTTATCTTAATCATGTGTGACAAGAGGAAATTTTGGCAGTGCAATGCGTATGACTAGGGGCCCGTGCAAAATACCCAAAGTGTTGAATTCAGCATAGTGCAATGTGACATCAAGCGTGAAAGTCATATTTTCTCCCAAGAGGTGATCATCTCTCCTTTAACCCTGCGTTCTTCCCTGGCACTTCACATAAAGCCTGATGAATATTCCTAACACGGAATATATTTTTCATGATTTTGTCTTTTAATGTTGGAGGCCAAATACTAGAATGTGACATGCATGGAAGCACAGCATCCGAATGAGTCTGTGTGTGTGTGTGTGTTGCGCACACACACAAACAAACACAAAAGCACAGACACACACACATACTTCTCTCCTGTCCTTGCAAGAAGTAAACTCAGCAAAATAAATGAAATGAGAGAGCCAAGCCAGACTTCAAGTTAAAAATAAAATGTTGCTTTAATTAAATGTGTGGGGAAAGGGTAAGGGGGATAAGTGACAGTAAGATTCTTTGTCGTCAGGATATCTTTCAGGTAAACGGCGTCTCTGTCTGGAGGAGAAGGGGTGAAACTGGGTAACTCATGTTCCAAGCTGTGATCCAGTACACTCAGTGCCAGTCAAGCCACAAGTTCCTCTGTCAGGAAATCCACAATTCCACAGACAAAATCTAGTGTCCAAGGTAAACTACAATCCGACAGTTGTCCAAGGTAAACTTAAGTCCAACAGAAAATCCACAAACCGAATACGACTTTCCAACAATCAGTAATCATCGCTCCTGCTTTATGGCGTGAAGCTGCTGAAGGCAGTTCTGACCTGCTGGGAGTCCTGGCCCGCTCTGAGTCTCCTCTGGGTCCTTCTGCCTTAAAAAGGAGGCAGAAGTAGGTCAATGGAAATTAGGGAATGTAACACACCTATGGTTGCATTCCCACATGCTGCGTAGACCATTCAGGTGCTGCCATCAGTTTTCTTCCCCTGTTGCCTGTGCTGGAAGACTTGGTGCTATTCACAATGCTGAAGGTGTTTCCTCAGATCAGTCGTATAGTATCGGGTTGCTGGAGTACCGCAATACACACACACACACACACACAAATGTCTATCTTAACAAGGCAGTTATTTTCATATTCAGTCTTTAAATCTTTTTCTTTAAACAAGTAAAAAATCTGCTGATGGTGTGAGATAATTCCACTTGTTTCCAATGTTTCACTTGTTTCAGGGATTTTCTAAAAACAAGTGTCATTATCTTAAAATAAGTCAGAATAAGGCAGATCACTCCACTATTATCAAGAAAATGTCATTTGATTCAATACATTCTTGAACCAAGGTGATTCGTATCAGAAACAAGTGAAATTATCTCAGTCCATCGGAAGATTTTTTCATGTGTTCAGAAAAATGAGATTCTAAGACTCAATACTGCTGTATATTAAATGACTCCTGTTAAGATGGATATTGTTTTGCAGTGCACACACACTCACACACACACACACACACACACACACACACACACACACACACACATGCACGCACATACATATGTACACACATGTGCAGCTATAGACTAGTATTGTAGTGTGAGTGTGCTATTATGCACCGGATGTAAAAAGCAGGAAAATGAGCTTTCCAGAATCCTATGGATTAGCCAGGAGGTGCTTGGCCTTATGCCTGAGTAGGAAAACTGAAATCTGTTTGGCTGTATATTGTTGGCACAAAACTGGGAAAAGATGATTAATGGTGTTTCAGTCCTCAAGGCCTTATAGGCCTGGACTCCCATCCCCCACTTCCACCCTTCACTGCTGTTGCATGGAAACCTTGTGGCCCCAGTTTGGCCTTTTTGACTTGACATGGTCCTCTCTATAATAAGTATGTTTTACCCATTGTATAATTAAAGGATGTTGTCATTCTGGAAATAATCTTGTTTTTAATTTAGAAGGGCTGACATTATGGAGATAAAAGAATTCCCTCTAGTAACAGCAGTATAATGCACAGTGCAGGACGTGGTTGGCATGCATGCAAACTGGATGGATTACACTGTTGGCACAAAGATGGGCATGGAGGCATTTGCACATGCACACAAGTAGATATGAAATACATTTACATAATTATACATTTACATATTTCTATCAAGGAACACAATGGAATATCGTCCCTGAACTTTACTGTGTTGATTTGTAGATGGATGTACACCGTGGGTTATTGCTGATAATAAGGCCACAGGCATGTTAGCGAGCCCAGGGTCAGGATGTGTACTGGTGAGATAAATCTACACCATGTGTTTTCCCCCAGTAATATTTTTTTGAAATTATTGGTGCGGCTAATTTTGGTTTTGGTTCCCGTTCTGCCCCTTTTTTTTTGTATCCAGTTTTATTCTATTGTAGGTTGCAGCACTAAAACTATTCTTACTTGGATACTGTATTGTGATTAATTCCAAACATTCACCCTATACTTGGTTGTATTTTGGGTAGGAAATAAGCCTAAATTATATATTTCTTTCAAATATATGTTGACTCTCAGTGGTGGAAATGAGTATAGGGAAGGCACTGGTGTACAGCATGTGAAATATTACAAGCCAAACTAAATATTGCTTGCACAGACTTTTAGGATGAATCCATGAAGATCCATGTGTTTCATGAGTAAAATGCATCCTCTCCACTAAGAAGACTGAGTAGAGTAGAAAACTACAATGGATCTGGTGGATCTATAACCTCTGACAGGCCCAGATCAGCAGCAGTGCACACAGACTAGTGGAGCACGCAGCTTCGTCAGCATTGTGCCACCTCAGCGCTGACTGAGGCATGGAGCTACTTTTACTACCATCCTCATTAAGCACTCAGTGTCTGCCAGCCTAAACCTCAAACCTCAACCCTGAACCCCACCCCTAATGCCTACGCCCCAGGACGCCTGGCAATTTAGAGCCACACACACACACACACACACACACACACACACACACACAAACAAAGCTGTGCCTGTTGTTCTTCTGTCTGTCACTCCCTGCTTGCCTTAATCACATTTTTTGGTTTTTGTGTTTTTCAAGTACAGTAGAGGATGGTTAGGCAGATGGGAATATCCATCCATTTATACTCTAAAATAAGAAGTATGCCTTGTTTTCTCTGTCTTTCATCTCATGATGTTAGAGCTGTGTCTGCCAGTGTAACTCACTGTACCGTAGAGTACAGTGTGACTTTGGCATCAGCAGATCTCCTGCACCTCATTGACCAGGCGCCTCATGCCTTTCACCTCCTCTAAACAAGCTCTGCTGAGAAAGCCCCAACTTTCTGCCTCATCTCCTGTTCTGGGTGGCGTTCCTGCTTCCCAGGGTCTTGTTTTAGAACTGGACAGTGTACTTGGTGTGTGTGTGTGTGTGTGTGTGTGTGTGTGTGTGTGTGTGTGTGTGTGTGTGTGTGTGCCATTATAACCTTCTCAGCAGAAAATGCAAAGGAAGTTCATTTAAATGGTCCAGTGCCTTCAGACTGAATAGTGGTCTGTGAGTTAATGGAGATGGCTGATACTGCCATCAGCACTGATGAGAATTAGCAAATGGGACAAAGTCATTTTGGATAAAAGTCAAAACTGCCTCAGCTCAAAATGTTGTCTGTGTTTTATGCCCTTTAGAATAGAAACGAATAGGGAAGTATGTAAGAATAAATAAGAGGGCACAGTATTCAGACCGAGGATGCAATACGCTCTAATTCATCCTCAGATTCTGGCTTTTTCAAGCAGGGTGAGCCTGAGAGTGAGAAAGATAAAGAGGACACATTGGATGGGAGAGGAGAGGACCAGAGCTGACGTGCTAAAGCAGTCTCGCCCTGCTGCTGGCAGATGCTTTTAGCTTCTCTGGATGGTGACTGGTTCACACAAAGGCCAGCCGCCACCCACGCATAGAGATGATGTATAAGAAGTATTTGTTTTTTTTACGACCGGCAAGAATATGCCTAATATAATGCTCTCCAGAACATTTGTCTTCTCTGGTACATCCACAGTGTTTTCCTCGTAGATAATAAGAATATGAGGCTCCCTGTTTTGAGTCATACTGATGTATAACAGAGATGTATAGCAACTAAATCCACGATGATGCATCGCTCCTCTGGAGGCACAGTCTATGTGTAGACAGGCAACTACTAATGCTAACGTATGCAGCGACCAGGAGATAAGTAGCTCGGTGGGATGGGAGAATCAATATGTTCCTCTCCACTGTTTTATTGACATGACCTGGAGGGTCGTAAGGACCCCATCCAGGAAATAAGAGAGGTACACAAAGACTCCGAAAGGTCAGAGAGCAAACATCTTTGTGGCCTGAGGTCCGTGTGCTGCTACCCGCTATCCTTAAAATGCTATGTGTGCAGTTTGTGACCATTTTTACACTAATGTATCGCTATAAAAATGAGTCCATATGATTCGCTTTTTCTGTTCAAGTGGTCCAGTTTGGGAGTTCTCTGGCTGGATTCCCTGCAAATTTGGGGAATCAAGCATAAAAAAAATAGATATGCCAATAGAAAGGAGATTGCTGCCTATGTGACGAAGTGTATTGCCAATGGCCCTTGCCACACCTCATTTGATCGTTATTTACCTTCCACTGTACACGTTGCGGCAGGACCCAGATTGGCACTTTACAAAACAGATCATGAAGATCATTGAATTTTCGTGCGGCTTATCCAGTTGGCAGCTGGTGCCGTCCCTTGGGCCCAGGCCAGAAAACACAGCCAGGCCACTTTGTTTGACAGAGAAAGATAGAGAGATTGATTTGATTTGATTGATTGGGGGTTGCAGATAATACATGGGGGGCGCAGTGAGAGACAGACAGAGAATGTAAGAAAGTAAAGGAGAGATTATGTGAGACTGAGAGAGCAGAGGGTAGAGTAAGAGACTGAGAGAGAGAGCGAGAGAGAGACTGGTTATCTGCAGAGAGGGATGGATACCATCAGGCCAAGCTTTGAATGTCAGACCCATATATCACCTCCTGGCCCTGCTCTTCGCCGCAGACCTCTGCTAATGTATTCTGGGGAGGGATTTTCCATGACCGCAGTCGTCTTTTTCCCCCTCTTATTTGCCGTTTAGCTTTTTCAACCTCCCCCACACGCATCACGTTAGAAAGCAGCGGCGGCTGTTATTTTTCGATTAATCATTACTTTTATTTATTTCTGCCAGATGACTCATAAATAAACACAACTTTAAGTAGTTTGCACCATCCGCAGAGCGATTAGGAGTCAATTTAAAGTGTGAAAGTGTGCTTTTTTTTCTCCATTTTTTTCCAAATGTGTGGTATACTTTCCACGAAGCCAGTCTTCCATCTCTCAACTGCTTCTCCTACACTGTTAGTTTTGGTTATATTCCATTCTTGTTAACACATCTAAATGCCGTAATCTGCCATTTTTCTACTTCACCCTTCCAAAATGCCACTTCATATTTTCCCCTCATCTTTCACGCCCACTACTTCTGCTACTTCACACCTCCCTATCTTTTCCCTTTCCTATTACTTACCTTTTTTCTCTCTTTTTCTTCTCTCTTTCATTCCCTTACTTCTACTTGTACCTTAATCTTTTCCTCATTGCTTGCACTCTATACTCACCCCTTCAACTGCTTTTCTGTGATGCTATTTGCAGTGTTGGTAATACAATACATGTTTAATTACAGTATGATGATGTTTGCACTGATTGTAAGTCACTCTGGATGACTGCCTCAGCTAAATGCCTGAAATAAAATATAAATGTCTGTGGTGTCCTGGTGGCTCCCAAGGCTGAGATGCAGTTGAGTCTGGTTCTCGCATATAAACCGCTCTTTCCTGTTACTTTCAACTGCAAAATATCAAATCATAAATGCAATAAAAGTCATCTTAAAATTCCAAATGCATATCCACTCTCTCCTCTATCTAATTTCCCCATCTCTCCTTTTTTTTATTTCTCCGCAGGCCCACTTGCGCTCGGTGGACGTGAAGATCCTGCAGCAGCTGCTGGCCGTCCACGAGGGCATCGAGGCGGTGAAGTGGCTGCTGGAGGAGCGCAGCACGCTGACCAGCCGCTGCAGCAGCCTGACCAGCAGCCAGTACAGCCTGGGCGAGGGCCCCGACACGTCCTGGAGGGGCTCCTGGAGCAGCCTGCAGGACCCCAACGACAAGCTGGACAACATCTCCATCGGCAGCTACCTGGACACCCTGGCGGACGACATGGACGAGTACTGCCCCTCCAGCTCCGAGTCCGTCATCTGCTCCTCCACGCCGCTGGCCTCGGAGGCGGTGGGCAGAGGCCGGACAGGGGGAGGCACTGGGGCCGCGGTCCCAGCCGGAGCTGGAGCTGGAGCTGGAGCTGGAGCTGGAGCTGGGGCGAGATCTGGAACAATTGGTGCTGGGGCTGGACTCGAAATAGGGATTCGGGCCGCAGCTAATGGGACTGGGTCTGGAAGTGGCACGGAGGTGAAAGCTGGACTTGGGACTGGGGCGGCCAGTGCAGTCACTGGAAGCAGGGTTGCTGGGACTGGAACAGCAGCGTCTGGGAAGTCAGCGGCGCCTGGCAGCTCTCCCCAAGCCAAGTCTGAGGGCCCCAAGCAAGACGCTCCCATCTGGACTAAGGCCCAAGAGATGGGTAAGGGAAGCCCGGTTTCTAAGGGCAGCACCCATACACAAGCCATTAAGACTAATGGCGTCGTGGAGAAACCAACCAAGCAAACAGGCGCCCCCGACTCGCCCCAGCGCTGCCTGAATGAGAAGCTGGGCATGAGCCAGAGCCCCAAACTCAAACCCTACAAGAACGGAAAGATCGACCTGGAGACTTGCAAAATGAACGGCAAAATGCACCTGGAGTACGACGCGCACTGGCGGTGGGTGCAGTCGCAAGAGGATGTGACGTTTTTGTAGGAAGGATAATTACCGACTGAAGCCGCTATTGACCACTCCCTCTGTCATGTCAAAGACCAGATAGCTGAGAGGTTTAAGACAGAACCGGACTGCTGTTGTGAAATGCACATAGTAAGGTTTGCCATTGTGAAAGACACTGGGTTCGGATGAGCAAGAGAGAATATAACATTTTTGTTTGGTTGTTCCCTCCTGTGACTGCACTAACTTTCTACAAAACATTGATGTCAGTATTAAGGTGGATGCACATTACAGGATTTGGACCAGATTTAGACAAACTGGGCTGCCTCACACAAACTTAGGAAAATCTATTTTAAAATCCTGTGTCATAGTTTTTCTCAGGGTCTTTCTTGGCATTCCCTGATTGTTTTTTTTTTTGGTTTTATTTTTTTGTCTAGGACAGAATCTTTGTGCTAAATTAGTTGAAGGAATCAACGCTCAGAGATAAAGCACAGTGCGAAGATCTGTTTCTACAAGATGCCAGAGAGCTGAAACAATGTTTTCGGATTTTTTGACAATATAAATTGGAAAATTTGAATTATGATTTGACCTTTTCCTATCCATCCAGAATCAATTAATAGAACCTATTGTATGTAGTTTATGACCAAAGTTTTTCTCTATTAGCCTCACTGATGAGTCACAAATGAAACCGATTGTATAAATCCCTATTCATTGACAATATAACCGAACAATTACTGTGGGTATAGAGAGTATTACTCGATCAAGTGTTAGGAAAAAAAAAAGTGCAATACAAATATTAAACACCAGAGTATTATGATAAAATCTGTGAGCTACCGTGTCCTCAGTGTTTCTCCCCCAAGTTTTTAGAGTCACCTAAACAACAGTAGATGATAATGATGTTGTAGACAAAGCACTGAGGTTAGTCAAAGCAAGTTTCCCTCATTGAGAATTTACCCACTGTATGCATTTGTGTCTTTGTGGAGCTAATACCTACAGTGCTTAACCCACCAATTGCAATATTGTATATTCAGTGAATCGCAATACAGCTGCTCTGTGCATCAGGTACTAGTTGTGAATGGTTGTAGGCAAAACCTGAATATGGCTGAGTATTATTGTTGTTTTCTGACGATTATGGTAACCTGTGTTAGTTTCAGTTTGAACGCAGATGTTGTGCCTGATTGGTGTAAACCTAAACTGCATATGCCTGTACTTTCCCTCCCAAGATGACTGCACTGTTGTTATGATAATCTCGGTTTTCTGACTGAATTATTTGATCTTTTTTTTGCCTCCTCCTGGCCTCTGCTTGCGCGTATAAATGGATAGACCCACAGTCGCCATGTGAGTGTTGAGTGGTAAATGTGTTATTTTGGCCGGGTGGATATTGCATGCCCTGTGCTGAGAGCTTTATCGGTTGAATCGTGAGAGAGATGTGTGGAAGACCTAATACAATCAGAGAAGAAAAGCAATATTCCTGGAAGCCTTTGTTCTGGCTTATATAAACAGCCTCTTCTCACACGGAACAGCAAATGAAAGCTAATAATATCATCTGCTCTTCAGGAGTTGCCAAGACTACTGACAGGGAGAGGGTGCGTGAGGATGTGTGTGTGTGAATGAGAGAGAGAGAGAGAGAGAGAGAGTGTGAGACAGAGAGAGAGACAGACTGCCTGCCTGTGCACAGCTGCTCTGTCCGATTTGGATGAGGATAGACGGGTCCCAAAGGTTTTCAAGTGTTTCCAGCTCATTCATCGTGGCGTTGCTACACCTCCTACCAACTTGCCGTTAGTCATGTTTATGCAGCGTGAATAGTGCAATGCATTTGATAAACAGAGGAGAGCTTGTTACATAATCAGCACATAGTGTATACGCTACAATATGCCGTGTCAGAAAAAAAAACGAAAAAACAGAAGGGACATATTTCATTTCAACTGGGATCTTTTCCCCCCCTTGAGTCGGAGCTCCTCGTTAAATTTTTTGGCTTACATTCCCTCCTACGTTTTACAACCTTTTGAAAAAGCTGACATTTAAAGTTATTTTCTTCCTAAGTGCTCTCTGTGTGATATCGCAGTATAGTTCAGCGTCTGTGCCACTCAGCGCTGAAATCATCACAGTGCTCTTTATGTACTAAAAGCCATTGGCCTGTTTTTTCCATTCAAGCATTTCAAGCATTTTAACAGAAAGATATCAGTCAGTAATGGGGAGAATGACTTTGTTCTGAATGGAGCACCCACTTTTGAATAGCCCAATGTTTGTTGATCTGATTTGGCTATTTCACTCCTGGACCAATGGTAGATCAAATCGCTTGCTGCTAGATCTCACTGTAAAGACGTTCTGTCTTTCTAAGCAACTACATTAAGGTGCATTGGGAATCCCAGCACCTCCCTTTGTTCCTCCACATCTAATCTGCACTGTGAGCCGCTGCGATGTCGATCCTCTCCTCCTCCTGCCCTTCTTTTCATCCTGCTTTTCCACCACCACGCTGGCTTGATGGAAACGTACAGTCCGTGCCAACACACACATCATGCAAACACAATGCCCGCTCGCTGGAGACAGCACCATAAAGCCCGCACCGCAGAAACAGTGACTGTAGGTTAGTCCTGGAGACAGGCGGGGAAAACTGTGCTAAAAGTGGACTTTGAACTCAAGGGCATTTTTCAAATCCACCCCCTCTTTCGCTCTTTCTCTCTCTCTCTCTCTCTCTCTCTCTCTCTCTCTCTGTGTGAATACAACCAGGAGAGCATCCATCCATCGCTGGATGAGTGTTCCAGGCCATGAGTATAGACATGAAGTCATTTGAAACCTCCTTCCCCTTTTTAACATATGTGTTGGCTGTAAAACAAGATTGCATGCCAAAGAGACTGTCTGCTCCACTAGTTTGTGGTTTTCTTTCCAAGCTAGCTTAGCCATATGGGGGAAAAAAACTACATTTTAGTGCAGGGAACGAAGCTGTGAAACACATTAGATCAAGCTATATTATCTGCAGATATAAGCCAAGATGTTGTCATGCATTTTCACTGGGCGAATCCATGTCTTCATAGAGTGAGCCTGCAATGGGAATATGAACATTGTTTTTAACCACTCCTTAGCAGAGAATCAGTGCCTCAGTTGCCAATTTATGTGCCAGCATTGCTCGCGGCCTGATTGTGTTTGAAAGACCGATAGTAATTGCTGTGTGCATGATCAAGGATGGGAAGTGTTACTAGCTGGCAAGCCTGTGGGAAATGCTTTTCAGTCCAGGCTCGTCACTTTCCAGAATTTGCGTTGGGGCTTGCAGGAGGTATGGAGGTGCCAGTCAACCAAACCCGGTAGGTTAGCTCCTCAAATCCTTAATATTCCGTCCCTGTATGTCCAGGATTTATCAGATGCCCGGTGTGTGACATGTTTGCCTCGGCTGCAGGTGCCAGGCGCCCAGCTATTCTGGGCACTGGACAAACACAGCATGATTACACAGAAGAGCGGATATCCACTCAGTTGCCATGACAATGAGACCAACCAGGCTTCAGCACTGGTGGCCTGCATTAAACAATGTAGACTGCAGTGGTGGGTAGTAGCTGTAGCTGAAGTGTTTGGATGATGACAGAGAGATGACAGATGATATAAAATAGCTATAATCGGTCTTTGATACATTTTAACAAGTGTGTAATCTGATTACTGTCAGAATCAGAATAATCACTGCTAGAATAATCAGTAACAGTTTTTTAGGTAATTTGTAATCAGCTCAGATTACATGTGGCAAGGTGTTCATATTGACTTAATTAAGTTGCCCAAGATCCTATTAATTTAGGGCTTTGGGGTGACTTTTCGCTTTTATTTCTCCACAGTAACTCACTGTACATGATGTCAGGGAGTATTGTGCTGATCCGGCTACCTTTTTCTCACACTCCCCGCTGCCCCGTTCAGCATTAGTAGAAAGCTCAGTCACCCTCTGTAGACGCTGTAGAGAGGCTTTTGCCTGCTGGTGGCGAAAGCTCTGGCCGTGTTTGAGTAGCTCAAGGAGAGCGCCTAATTGCGTCTCCCTGGATTTGAGAGGCAGAACAGGGGGATAAACAGAGAGCTGAGCGGTGTGGCACGCAGCACAGAGTTGAAAGGAAGCTTCCGCTCCCGGTGTCCTGCTGTTTTCTCCCCTTCCTCCCAGACACACACACACACACACACTTTATCCCAGCGCTGACGACTGACGGGGGTCTCTAGGCACCTGACAGCTCCTCAAAGACCGCCATTAAGACCAGCTTTTCCTTTCATTGACTCTTATTTATGCCATTCCCCCTGTGTGTGTGTTTTGTTCAGATCCCAAACTCATGTTGCTCAAAGAAATGGAAGTGAATTGAAATAGACCCACTGTGTGCACACTGTGCACTGAATCGGGTCCAAAACTTAACTTAGGCTACACAAAGGGGAGAGGAATTGGAGATAAGCCATTGAGACCGACTGCAATGCACTGGATCAGCTGACCTATCTATCAATATCTTGCTTGTGTGAGTGGAAAGGATGTTGTTATTTCAACACATTTTTATGATTTTGTTATGCAATGTGTCCGGAGAGAAATGTTATTTTTCTTTGTAAAGTGGAGATGTTGATGTGATGTGGAGAATTATATTATGCAGTATGCAAAATATACAAGCTTATCCAATGATTAAAGATATTTTAAATGTTGTGCTTGTGTCTTTGTTCCCTGATCAAGCAGGAAAATGGGAGATCACAGCGATGTTATTCATGAAAACATCCCATTCAGAGTCTTCAGTGGTTCGACCTCTCCGCCCCTTGGGATTAGTTTGGGGATACTCTGGCACTGTATCAAATACTTCCCACCAGAGAAAGCAAATAAGAAATTCAAAACCAATATCCCCCTCCCTTGCCTTGCTCAGCAGCTGTTTTTCTCTCCTGACTTCCTAATGAAGGCTACTCAGAGTGCTTTCACTGAACCTCATATAGACGCTCTGATCAATACTTGGCCCCATTCTTCCTACACACCTTACCAGTGCAGATCCATTAGCACTCAATAGTATATCATCATGGCCATTTACCAAATATCTTCAAAGACAGTCTGCTGTCTGATGCAAATACAGTGAGCATCACTGCCCAGGTGTCTTAGGTAAGGAGAAAACACAAATACCAGCCTGCTCCATTTGTCATGAAGAAGGTCTTGAAGACGTTTGGAGGGTGGGGGGAGGGGTATGGGGTACAAAATGATATATGGAATGATAAAAAGTAAATATTGGAATTACAAATAAGTATATTGTCCCAAATAAGTATATTGTCCCATTTATACAATATTGTTTTTAAAATCAATGTTTTTTCTCTGTGAGAACAAATGAGATAATGAATATTTGCAGCCTCTAGGGTTCTTCTACTTGTTAATCAAGTAAAATAGCATGAAAAAAGGGATATAAATAATACATTATAGAACAAATACTTAAATATAAATAATAAATATAGTTGTTTTTTTTCATAGTTCACCATTCTGCGCTTTCACACTTGCGATGCAGGATGGGCAAAACTATTGTTTTTTGGGGTCACAAGTCATGAAGGTTGATGTTGTGGTATTTGATTCTAGTATCCATCTGACTCATCTGGGTCACATATGGTTGAAAATCCTTAAATCCAGCTTCCATCACCCTATGTGTGTGTTGAGTGTGTGCACGTGTATAAATACAGCAATAGCCATGCCCCCCACCACTGTTGGTTACAGCTCAGCAGTACCACTGTTTTATCTGCTTTAATGTGGACAGACAGTATCAGCCCCTTTGTCTGTCTGCTGATAAATGATATTTGCACTGGTGTGGGGGATTACCGTAGGCTACAAAGGAGGGGAAGATGGTGGGGATGAGGTGCAGTCATGTTTTCTGTGGATTTGATTATAAACTGTCCGGGGTGACGGATTGGGTTGATGGTGGTGTGTGTGTGTGTGTGTGTGTGTGTGTGTGTGTGTGTGTGTGTGTGTGTGTGTGTGTGTGTGTGTGTGGTGAGAAGGTGGGGTTGAGGGGAATAAGGTGGGTGAGAGGACGCCCTCTGGGCAGACACAACAAACTGGGGTGAGAACCAGGACATCCAGCTGTCAAGCCGCGGCTGTGGATTAGTGAGGACAGTTAAGTGTGGCTTGTCTGGGCCGACTAATGTCTACAATATAGGATTAGGCATACAATTCATTTTCATAACCCAGGTGACAAATTGTGAGCTTGGAATTATAAGGTTGTATTTGGGTGGAGTGCAGTTCTGAGATATTAAGAATCAAAGATTTGACATCCCAGCTGGCAAAACTGTTATGTATGTGATGTAATGTGTTATGCAAATTGAATGACATTAAGGTAACTGTATGGATGCACTTTCATATCAGTAAATGACTGTTTTGCAATTCTATATCGCCGATTGATATAAGACAATAGTGATTCAACCCTTGCCCAGTTCATGAAAGCTTTTACATTTGCGGTGCCAGGTAGGTTTTTCCTGGGAAAAATCCTCTGGCTCACAGGAAGTGATGCGTTTTATGTTTCCAGCAGTAACAGCAGTTTGATTGGAATAAATAGAAGAACTGGGTAGTTAGCATGAGCAGCAATAGCCACCATGGCTGAACAGACAAAGAAAAGAGCGCCACCTACAGAAACTGCATCAACAGAAAATCCAAGGAAAAAGACGTCACAGTAGTGGACACACTGTTTGATTGACAGGTGATCTCTGGGAAGTGCAGTGCAGAGACACCACAGCAATGACTACTGATAATGAAAGATGTTGCCAAAAAAACAAGAACAAAAAAATCTTGCAGATTAACACGTCCATAATGAGTAATAAAGTCCAAGCAAGCCCTTTGTACTTGTAGTGGAAACCAAACCGTTGCTGCCAAAGCACAGCAGTGTTGAGATGATGGACTGACGTGCTTGACGCTGGCTGGTATCAGTATCAGCCATTGATTTTCAGTGTGCAGGAGACAGTGGTTTTGTCTGGTAATGCATAGCTTCACTAATTGAGCAGGCTAAGTGTTTGCGGATTGTGTCGACGCCTGTGTCAGCAAAGACTCTCCTTTTACAGTTCAACCACAAGAAGCCATCAGACCCACTGATGGTAAGCTGGGTGGAAAGTAACAAAACAGTAATTACTCAAACAGTGAAATTAACAGTTTTGAGGTAATTCTAGTTTACTTGACCGATTACTTTTATGTCACTGCTTCT
The DNA here is from genome assembly GCF_048128805.1 of Centroberyx gerrardi. Taxonomy (NCBI): domain Eukaryota; kingdom Metazoa; phylum Chordata; class Actinopteri; order Beryciformes; family Berycidae; genus Centroberyx; species Centroberyx gerrardi. Next base: position 23,555,088 of record NC_136005.1, read on the forward strand.
ACCAGTGTTCTATTCACGGCCCTATGAGGGTATTTTGACTTTCACTTGAACATAATATACAGTATATTCCACTGTGGGTGGTAAGTGTTTGTACATGAGGCTTGTGGGGAGGCTGTAAAAGCACAGTGAAACAGTGGGAAGGATGAGAGTTAACTGCTGGGGGAGACAACAACAGACAGGGTGGAGGAGCTGGGAGAGACACAGAACAGCAGGGGGCTGATGGAGAAAACACATTAAAACACATCAAAATGTCGGCAAATTAGCACAAATCAACAACAGATGAGAAAAAGTGTGAGAGTTTGCACAGAGAGAACTGCACTGTGTAATACCAGTCTCATGCAGTAACCTTGTATCTCCAAAAAGTCATTTAAAAATATAAGTGGTTGACTTTCCTGTTGGTATAAATGAAATATCAATGGCCCATGGATTATGAAACATTTTGTTCATGTGGGAGACAATGTCAGCTGTCAAATATAGTAAAAAATAACCCTCTGAAGATCCATGTGAACTCTTGCTGTGCACACACCGTACAAAACACACACACATATACATGTATGCACATACCACTATGCTTTCATCACAGTCCAGATCTGCTTACTGCTTTCTTCACTCTGTCAGCCGTCCATTCAGGTTAAGGATAATGCCTATAATGACCCACGGAGACCAGCCACACAGTACCGCTAATCTCCTCAAGCACCCCTCAATGTCATGACAACAACCATTCCAAATAGTTTGAGTCCTCCAGATCTGGAGAGAAAAACACCACAGGCCTCGGTATGGCAGGAGAGAGGAAACCACACATCAGGGCTTCTTTTCCCTAAAGTGTCTTGGCACTTTTAAGATCATCTTTTGACCTAAGATTACACAGGGACAAACAGTACTTTTCAGGGACAAAGCCAGCTAAAAAATATTCATAGGCGAAGATCAAAAGCACTGGTGATTTCATCTTAAAATATAGTCCTGTTGACAGATCATTGTGGTTTGCAACAAAATGCAAAATATGTCAGACAGAGGAGTGTAACATCTCACATATACAGCCAATAACTAAGCCCCTTTAGGTCAAAGTCACTCAGCAGTTTCGTTTTCTGTCTTGAACGGTTGAGAGATCTCGGTGGATGGATACATGTAAACACACACACACACACACACACACATACACTAATACAGGCAAACATAGACACACAATAATCACAATGCATCTCTGTGCACATGCAAAGCAAAGACCACACATTATATTGGGCCACAAGTTACTTGTGTTTTACTTGGGTTTACTTGTCTAACCCTGTAGTGGTTTTTGTATAATGGTTTTCTCATATCGCTGTTGTCCTGTGAAGACCTCATAACTCAAATTTTGGTGATTTTCAAGTTTTACTCCAGTTGAAGGAACATCCTACCACCCTTTGTCTTTTGAAACCCTTTCAAAACCAATTGGACAGACTCAAAAATGTATGGTGGTCAAACTGAAAACAACACAGTTTTTCTTAGTTACTGAAAAGTTGACATTTTGAGATTTGGTTTTGTGTTGTGTCTGCAAAGAAAGCTTGAGCTAAAGAGAAATATAGTTGAGAGAAGAGGCAAAATCCGACTTTGAATCAAGCTTTGGCCCACGATTTCCAGAGGCAGCGGACTGGCCAGATTATTTACTACAAAAACATAGGCATTCTGAAAGAGGCATCTCTTCTGCAACAGCTCTCTAGCAAGATAAGAAAAGTCATTTCACATTTTTCTCTCGCCCAAAAATTGTTCAGCATTGTTGTAAATTGTTCAGCAGCTGCTGTAGAGACTAAAGCACTGTACATCATTCAACCAAGGTCAAAAATGCTTAGTCACAATTGCGTACTTCCGAGCAAACACACACACAACACACACACTGCACACACATACACTCTCTTTCTCTCTCTCTCTCTCTCTCTCTCTCTCTCTCTCTCTCTCTCTCTCTCTCTCTCTCAGTGTCATTATCACAACATTTACCACTACTCCGACCCACTGGCAGTTTGTGAGGACGTTCCCAGATGGAATGGAATGTGTGTAGTCGTCCCAAGAGCCGGTTGCCACTGTGTTTTTACTGCTGGGGGTCCCCCTGGCTCTATGGGATGCAGAGAGGGAAACGGACAAAGGGGCAGACCTAGGCCACGGAGTTCCCACCGAGTGACGTCACCTAACGTGGGTCAAGGTCGGCGGAGGCCAGGCTTTTGGGGAGTTGTTGTGGAATCTCCAATGGCTACCCATTGACTCTGTGGTAAAGCAACCAATGACATGGTTCGCAATAAAGCCATCTGTTTTGCGTTAGTATGACTGGGTGTATATCTGTGTGTTTATGTGTGTGTGTGTGTGTGTGTGTGTGTGTGTCAGTAGGCAAGCCCAGCATACAGTACAGGTTGTTCTGTGTTCCCAATGAAAGTGCTTGCAAAATGTAAACAAATCAGAGACACACACCACTGCTGTCAGTGTTTAAGCAGCAAACAGACAGACGGAGGGGAGAACATATTGAAGTAAGGGAAGAAGAGGATCAGATATGAGACTGACAAGACGCCCCAAGGTTATATCACATCCATTTTGTTTGAAGACTGAATGGAGTATTGATCACATGAGCCCCGGCTGCAGACTGAGGCTCCCAGATTCATCCCTCATTCTATTTCATTTCAAGGTCTCTTGGAAGGTCGATATCACTCTGAGGTCCTTGGCTCATCAGATCAAACACGTCTGTTACAGAATACAGTGTGGAAGGGGCTGGAGGAACGGTTCAGCAGGCACAAACAGTTCATTCCTCTTTGAAGCCCCTGCCATGTTTAGACTTTCCCAAGCTGCACTTTCTCCAAACAGTACAGTAATCATCTTTATTTCAATGCTAGTGGGTTAGGGGTTAGTACTAAAAAGAGGCTTGGCACTCAGATCAGTCATTCTCAGTCTATTTGATACCGAGACACACTTATGAAATAAAACCATATTCCAAGGCTTATAAAACCAAATCACTCATAGGTGAAAAATGTCAAACAAAGCTTTTTATTATCATCATATGATGTCATATAAATAATTGAAGCTAACGTGTAAAGGGTTCATAGTTTCTAAGCAATGGGAAACTTCTCTGTCATTTTAAGTGAGGAAGGTCAAGCCAAATCTCCACTCCATTATGAATAACAAGTTCTTATTGATTCATCTATTAATATTTATAGCTTTATTAACCAGATGAGAAATTGGTGGAGTGTGGAATCAACTGCTGACATTTTATGTCTCTAACACAGAGCTACCATGAACTTCCATTATGAGGTTCTGAAAAAAAATTGGGATTTTTCTCAAAACTTGGTATTATGGCATAAGAACTTTCATAATGCTAGAGCTTCTTTAAATTCTTCTCATATTGAAGTGCATTTAAAATTATTTATGATTGATTATGATCATTTGGAATTAATTTATTAATTAGCTAAACTTCACCAAAACTGAATTGACTTTGTGACTTTGTGATTATAAACTCACTATTGTTTCACTTAAATGAAGCAGATGTTGAACCTCTGTATTGAAAGCTGAATCCCAGCTTTCAGCTTTCTCTTGTTCTGTGACATGAGGAAGTGACTTCGACACGCTTGTGGAAAATGTCCCTCACATGACCAGACCTACAGTATATAGCATGCAATTGAGTTTGGGGGGTAAAAGAGAGAAAAAAACCCTCCTACATTATGACAGTGGTGATATGGTTGTTATATGGCTGTACGGGCCTCCAGAGAGCACTGGAGTGATGGAGCTTTCCAGTAATGCATTAAAGGAGTGCAACACTCCATAAAGAGATGGCCCTCTGCACTGCTGACACAGCTTGTGGAGTTACACACACACACACACACACACACACACACACATACTCTCTCTTCTTCTCTCTTTCTCTCTTTCGTACATACACACACATTCCACACTCCACACACATGTGGATTGGTGTCTAAACTAAACCATACGCCATTCTGCACTGTGGCATTCCTGCTGTATCTGCGCTCAAAAACAAATACTCAAATAATGTCTTTCAGGCAGGCTCTCTGGTCCTTGAATCTACTGCACATGCTCAAAAGATAACCAAAGAAGAAGAGACAAGAAGCCATCAACCCCTTGGCTCAAAAACGATTTCGGTTGTTTACCGGTTCGGATCAAAGGAATACATTTTTGCGGAGGGGGATTCAGAAAATACGGGGGGAAACATGTGCAAAGAAGCCTTGGATGTTGCCCAGCCACATGCCTGAAGCGGACCTCGAACCAATTAGGCCTTAATTGAATGTCAGAGTGAATGGGGGCCATTCAGCTGCACCTCTTTCACCCTGTTAGCCAGAGACAAGCATGCTTTGTGACACACGCTCTGACTGATCTGTCGGCATTTCGTTCATCCGACCCACTTACAACAGACGTGGCCGGGCAAAAAGGCCTGCCCCGGGTCATTTTCAAAGCCTCAGCATGGCATGTGCATCTCACGCTTTCCCCCACACACAAGTGGACTAATGGTCTTCGCCACGCAAATGATTGGGCTAATGGTTCTGGTTGAATAATAGCTTGTGCCCTATAAATATGTGGGGTAATGTTTTTTTCCCCCCACAATCAGGCAAAGTAATGGATCAGAATTGATGAGGATGAGCTCTTTGATGGCCTGTTTCAATACTGGCAGCATGGAGGTTGTTTGGCACCATCGTGCCCGGGTGACCTAGTTGTCCCATCCTGCAATCTACATGAAACAACAATGGAGAGGGGTTGAGGGAGGTGAGGTGATGGGCTTTCATTACTGGGTTGAACATAACTGCTGAGTCTGGGTTATTTAATTGCATTGAGATTATTCTTGTGGGGTTTGTTTGGGTCTGTGTGTGTGAGAGTGTGTGCCTGTGTGTTTGCATGAATGTATACGCGAGTGTGTATGTGTGTGTGTGAGAGAGAGGGAAAAGGTTAAAGAGAGGTGTGGCCTCAGTGTGCCCACTTCTGAGATTGTCTAAATTCACAAATAGTCAGCCACCAATATTGGCTGTTGTCAGTTGATCAAATCAAATGAAAATCAGATTTTTCCATTCAAAGTACATTTTAAGCAGAACACACACATTCAGAAGAATATAGAACAATATACACTGAATGTACAAAATATTAGGGACATCTTCCTGATATTGAGCTGCAGCCCCTTTTGCACAATCCACATCTCAATTGTCTCAAAGCTTAAAAATCCTTCTCTAACTTGTCTGCTTCTCTTTACATCTCCTCCTTTGTGATTGGTATAGATTTAATAAGGGAAATCAATAAGGGATAATGGCTTTTACCTGGATTCACCTCATCAGTGTACTCCTTTAATATTTTGTGCATTCAGTGTAGGTTTGTTCTTAGTAATGTCAATTCACATTCCAGGAACACCTGAAGCTGACTATTTATGGAGTTACAATGTACAAAGTAATGTCACCGGAAAATTAACATTATTGCACTACAGTGAAATATTGCCAAGTGTCATACAAGCATCACATAGCTCATATATTTACAACCCTGTCTGCGAGCGATGGGGGTGAGAGTGCAACATGCGTGTCCTCTCAAATCCTGTCAGGGACCTCCGGCTCAGAAAGGGCCCCAACAGAGGGTCCCAGGGGTCAGCACAGCTTCTGTCTACACCCTGTTTCTCCCAGAGATCCCACCCTCCACCTCACACACTCCCTCTCCCCGATCTGCTCTGCTTCGTTCCGACGCTTCTCGAACTCCATGATTTCCCACCTCTCTCTTTCTCCTTCTCTCTCTCTGTCTCTCCCCTGTGAGTGTTGTTGACGTCAATCTCTCTAGAACAGAGCTCGGGGCTGCAGTCAAGCTAAGATTACAGATTAGAGGGAGAGAGAGAGAGGCTTTACATTCCCCAGTGAACCAAAATCTATCCGACTTGCAGCGCTGTGGTGCCTGGCAACCGAACCGGACAGTTTTTTAACCCCTGTTTACATGGACTGAAAGGGAGAGCGCAGCCAAAGCAGCTTGCACATAGCTCCGAACCATGCAGCAAAGGCAGATTTTCATTTCATTTCCTTTGTGGACACAGGGTTTTGTAGTCGACTTGCCACAATCGGACCTTTGGCCCAGATGTAAGGCCCTCAAAGCCAACACGGGTAAACGGCAGTAGCTAAAGCCCCTCACGATTGCTGCACGAATTAATGCCGGGCGATCAATGCAGGATTTACAATGTCAAGCTGCTAAATCTTTCTCCTGATTCCCATTAACAGGCTTGATGGCAACAGCCAATGCATGAACACACACACACACACACGTGACGTCAACGCACAGATACACAGAGCCCTGACTTTCAAGTTTGACCTGTGCTGAGATTTCATCACGCAAACTTCACCAGTGAATTTAATGACGTGATTGCAAATGAGTACCATTAAGTATATTTTGATATGAAGAAGCTAAACGTGTGTGTCAGCTTTTCCTCTGTCATGTTGTTTGGAGCAGCGGTGGTTGGGAATCATTTTGGTTTCGGTCCCACATCCATTTTTACGCCACAGTCTTGGTTCCAAAACTCTGATTTGGACGCTTTCATGCAAATTCACTAATTCTAAACACTGGGTCCAAACTTGTTTGTGTTTTGGAGAGGATTTAGCTAAATTATACTGTTAATTTAATTTTGCATTCTCTCCAGCTGTGGTGGCTAACCACTGTTGACATAATAGCACATGTATTTTTCAAGGGAGTACCACTTTCCCCTTGGCTGGGTTACCCAACTTACTGTGCTACCATCCTGATTCTACTTAAAACCAATGAAAAAAAGAAAACCTTAATGTTAAAATGGCTTGGGGAACTGGTCCCAAGTTTTACCTTTAACCTCTGGCTCACTCTCAGTCACCAGAGCAAAGATGTGTCTATTTTCCTTTCCTCCTCTACAACCGCCTCCTCTTTTTCCACCTCCCGTTGTCTCCTCCTCTTCCTCTTCCTTTTTTTCCCTTCAAGTTAGAGGTCATTCAATCACTTCCAGATGACAATAACATCCAGCCCAAAAGATTTATCAGATAGGATACCTAGGTTTGTTTTTTGAGATTGTTGCAATACCTAGAGAGATATTTCCTGGGAGGTGAGGATGCCTTCTGTGGAAATGTTTGTGCAGGCCAAGGCTGCGCCGCTCCGGGTCCGTGGGGGCGAATTTCCAGATGGATGGATCCAGGCAGAGACAGAGATGAGGTCAGCGAAGAGGACAGAGGGAGAGAGAGAGAGAGAGAGAGGGAGAGAGAGAGAGAAATTGACAGTGTGTGGGGAGGGAGACTTGACGTTTTGATGTTCATAAATGACATCTCACAACAAGGTGTGTGTGTGTGTGTGTGTGTGTGCGTGTGTGTGTGCGTGCGTGCGTGTGTGCGTGTGTGTGTGTGTTGTTGCTGTTTCCCAGCTTGATATTGATTCATTAGACAAACAGAATCCAATCATGTTTGGCCACTAAAGAAAATAGATTTACAACAGGAAAAATCTCTAATTGGAACCAGTTTCATATTCATATATTTCATATGTTAGTATTTTAAAATTTAAAAAAAAACAAAAAACTATTTTTGAAGGAGGGAGGAACAGAGAGCATTGAATAGTTCATAATGTCTTCAAAAGGGAAATCCAAGTTAATATGTATAATCTGATTTTTCATCATCACTGGAGTCAGTTTGCAATAATGAACACAATCCTGGTCTCAAGAACAAGATTACTGCATTTCACAGATACTTCATTTGTTTACACTTCCCAACTGGCAAAGTGTGGTAAGGATTTTAAAAACCTAATCAGCTCACTAAATCCCCTTTCTTTCTTTCATGTTCCAAACCAAGCTAAAGTAACAATAAAGAACACACATTTTGCGTAAAAAAAAACTTTAATTCCTTCTAATCGGTAGTGTATCTCTCTAGGAAGGCGACTGACACTCTTCAAATGGCTTTTTAGATTTAAACTCAGCATGGCCTTAGTGGATATATATTGACGTCAGTGGATGCTAATTTGTCACAGCTGAAAGCTCTATATCTGCAAAGCACCAAAGAGCTTTCACATGTGCAGCATTTCTTCTGCGGGCCTGCCTTATCTCACGACCCTTCGCTAAGCCGGCAGTTTATACACCAGGAGACAGGTACTGAGGTCTAGTGCTGAGGGCTGCTGGGAAATCCAGGTCGCATCACTCTGGAAAGCTTGTTTTTGTTTTCATCTCTTTTTTTCCTCATATGTGGGCTATCATTTTGCTTTCATTTAACAGATTTGTGTCAGATGTCTAGCAAAGTGTGACCGTTTTATCCTGGGAACCCCCAAATCATCATCACTCTGTGTAGCACTTTCAGCAAAGTTCAGTAAAGTCAAGCTTCAGTTTCCAAACGTAATCCCTTATGACCATAAAAATAACTTCTCCCTCTCTCTCCGTCTTTCCCTTTCCTTTCATTACCATATCTGAACCTGGCATGGCGACAGGCCTCTGCGCTTTTCAAACCTCTGTGCCATGGCCAGCAGCACTGTGCACCACCATGCCCTTCTATGGCAAGCATAAGAGTCCAAGCACAGAGGGCCTTTGAGGATACAACGTCCCTGACATCACTCATACAACCAGCCCAACAAGCTCCAACAGCCAGGACTGCTGCTTGTCTGTCACCTTGTGGCTGAAAGATGCTAATACATCTGAATGGCACATTAATACACACATGCATACAGTACAGTTTTATCCACCTTTTCAGGCTGATGTAAATTCATTGTAGGCTATAAAATCATAGTAAGGAGTATCAAACTGATGTAAGTTATGTTACTATGAGAGAAAAACAAACATAAATTAAGGGTTTTCTGATTATTTTTTTTGACTTATGTTCATATTGCTTTGTACCTGGTATGTACCTACCTGGTACATACCTAGAGTCACATGTCATTCAGATGTATTTGCTTCTCACAGCCACAAGGTGACAGAAGCGTCACTGTTGTTTAGGCATAGGGTTGTAACTGTAATGAATGTTGAAGAGAGGTAAGGCATGTTTACTATACATGCCAGCATTAGCATTAGGCAATTTACACACACATTCCCAAAAGTGCAAATGAGTTTGCTGCTGTAGATTGCAATACTTTGACTGGGTACTTTTGATACAGCATTATGGTAGAAGTGTTATTGTGGTTTAAATTGGGGTGGTGGTGGTGGTTTGGGGGGGTCATCTGCCTCATTTCAGCATATAGCTCCTCAGGTATTCACAGTGTAAGTGATGGCCCATTAGATGTACTGTAGACTATCTCGGTGTTTCAATCTGAAAAGGACACCAAGGATAAAAAGGGCAGATTTACAGGTTCCTGTTCATTCCTGTTTGTATTACTTAGCCAATCTGTATTGTTATATGTTGTATGTCGTATTTATATTTTGCAATATTTTGCATATTAAAAACAAAAACAAAAAAGATAATCAATCTCCACCAGCCTGCATGGCTTTATACCGTCATAAGACGGATCATTCTAGAAGACAGAATGTTGTCCAGGTGAGACAGTTTGCGGTTGCGGTTTCAGCTAGCTGGAGACCTACACTGTACAGAGAAAGTAGAGTAAAATGAACACCTGGAAATGTCTTGATAGCCTACTAGCCCCGGTACATTTTATTCGGGAGCGACCGCTGCTTTGCGTAGGATCGGCCTCGGTGGTCTAACAGATTTTACAGAGAGCAGCAGCAGACTGGAGCAGACAGGACAGTCATGATGGTGAGCTTCAACTTCATTTGGTTCAATATGTCAGACTACTGTTACTACTACTACTACTACTATTACTACTACTTCTACTACAAAAACTACTACTACTATTACTACTACTACTAGCTAACGTTACCACTACTAACGTTACTACATTTGGCCAAACCGACGCTGGACCAACTGCTAAATTATCGTGTTCTGTATCAATTTGTTATAATTCGAGCTATCGTTGGCTAACTTGGATATTGGTTTGAGCTAGCTAGGTTAGATTCAAGTACAAATTTTGGTCGCACAAGTCAGCGAATTCTAGTTGGTTGTAAGACATAAGATTTAAACCCTGCCTGTCTGCCTGTCTGCCTGTCTTCCTTGCTGCAAACTCAGGCCAGTAGCTGTCCTCTCTTACAAGTGAGTTACCCCAAGTTTATGTTGGTTGTAAAACGCACGTTTTAAAAGCTCTCTCTCTCTCTCTCTCTCTCTCTCTCTCTCTCTCTCTCTCTCTCTCTCTCTGTCTGTCTGTCTGTCTGTCTCCCCCTCTAGCTACCTTTTTAGATTGAGACCCTGCTTCCTTGCTGCAAAATCAGGCCAGTAGCTGTCCTCTCTTACAAGTGAGTTACTCAAAGTTTATGTTGGTTGTAAGACGCACGTTTTAAAAGCTCTCTCTCTCTATCTGCCTGTCTGTCTCTCTCCCTGTCTGCCTGTCTGTCTCTCTGTCTGTCTGTCTGTCCGTTTGTTTGTCTTTCTGTCTGTCTGTCTGTCTGTCTGTCTGTCTCCCCCTCTAGCTACCTTTTTAGATTGAGACCCTGCTTCCTTGCTGCAAACTCAGGCCAGTAGCTGTCCTCTCTTACAAGTGAGTTACTCAAAGTTTATGTTGGTTGTAAGACACACGTTTTAAAAGCTCTCTCTCTCTCTCTCTCTCTCTCTCTCTCTCTCTCTCTCTCTCTCTCTCTCTCTCTCTCTCTGTCTGTCTGCCTGTTGTCTGTCTGTCTGTCTGTCTGTCTGTCTGTCTCCCTCTCTAGCTGTGTTTTAGATTGAGACCCTGCTTCCTTGCTGCAAAATCAGGCCAGTAGCTGTCCTCTCTTACAAGTGATTTACTCAAAGTTTATATGTTGGTTGTAAAACGCACGTTTTAAAAGCTCTCTGTCTCTCTGTCTGTGTCTCTGTCTGTCTGTCTGTCTGTCTGTCTCCCCCTCTAGCTACCTTTTTAGATTGAGACCCTGCTTCCTTGCTGCAAACTCAGGCCAGTAGCTGTCCTCTCTCACAAGTGAGTTACTCAAATTTTATGTTGGTTGTAAGACGCACGTTTTAAAAGCTCTCTCTCTCTCTCTCTCTCTGTCTGCCTGTCTGTCTCTCTGTCTGTCTGCCTGTCTGCCTGTTGTCTGTCTGTCTGTCTGTCTGTCTGTCTGTCTCCCTCTCTAGCTGTGTTTTAGATTGAGACCCTGCTTCCTTGCTGCAAAATCAGGCCAGTAGCTGTCCTCTCTTACAAGTGAGTTACTCAAAGTTTATGTTGGTTGTAAAACGCACTTTTTAAAAGCTCTCTCTCTCTCTCTCTATCTCCCTGTCTCCCTGTCTGCCTGTCTGTCTCTCTGTCTCTCTGTCTGTCTGTCCGTTTGTCTGTCTGTCTGTCTGTCTGTCTGTCTGTCTGTCTGTCTGTCTGTCTGTCTGTCTCCCCCTCTAGCTACCTTTTTAGATTGAGACCCTGCTTCCTTGCTGCAAAATCAGGCCAGTAGCTGTCCTCTCTCACAAGTGAGTTACTCAAAGTTTGTTGGTTGTAAGACGCACGTTTTAAACCCTGTCTGTCTGCCTGCCTGCCTGTCCGTTTGTTTGTCTGTCTGCCTGTCTGTCTGTCTGTCTGTCTGTCTGTCTGTCTGTCTGTCTGTCTCCCCCTCTAGCTACCTTTTTAGATTGAGACCCTGCTTCCTTGCTGCAAACTCAGGCCAGTAGCTGTCCTCTCTCACAAGTGAGTTACTCAAATTTTATGTTGGTTGTAAGACGCACGTTTTAAAAGCTCTCTCTCTCTCTCTCTCTCTCTCTCTCTCTCTCTCTCTCTCTCTCTCTCTCTCTGTCTGCCTGTCTATCTCTCTGTCTGTCTGCCTGTCTGTCTGTCTGCCTGTTGTCTGTCTGTCTGTCTGTCTGTCTGTCTGTCTGTCTGTCTCCCTCTCTAGCTGTGTTTTTAGATTGAGACCCTGCTTCCTTGCTGCAAACTCAGGCCAGTAGCTGTCCTCTCTCACAAGTGAGTTACTCAAAGTTTATGTTGGTTGTAAGACGCACGTTTTAAACCCTGTCTGTCTGCCTGCCTGCCTGCCTGTCTGTCTGTTTGTCTGTCTGTCTGTCTGTCTGTCTGTCTGTCTCCCTCTCTAGCTGTGTTTTTAGATTGAGACCCTGCTTCCTTGCTGCAAACTCAGGCCAGTAGCTGTCCTCTCTCACAAGTGAGTTACTCAAAGTTTATGTTGGTTGTAAAACGCATGTTTTAAAAGCTCTCTCTCTCTATCTGTCTGCCTGTCTGTCCGTCTGTCTGTCTGTCTGTCTGTCTCCCTCTCTAGCTGTGTTTTTAGATTGAGACCCTGCTTCCTTGCTACAAACTCAGGCCAGTAGCTGTCCTCTCTTACAAGTGAAGCCATGTCATTCACCTGGAACTGTTGGGAGCCAATGTGAGTGTCTGTGTGTTTTATTTATCTCATTCCATTTAATGTAGTGTGTCTTCTAATGTAAAATGGCTCTTTGATTGTCTTGTCAGCCTTCCCAGAAGTTGTTAATCTTCCTCTTGTTAAATGTTTTCCCTTCACCGGCTCTTCTGGCATCGATAATGTTAGAGGACGTGACTGGGATTCAGGGGCCGGATTCACAAAACCTTCAGAAAAAAAATCTTCTCAAGTGCCATTTTTTTCTTAACTTTAGTCTTAATTAAAAAAAATAGGAAAAAATGATATTCTCAAAAGCAGTTCTTAGAAATTTTCTTAACTTTCATCTTATGTTTCTTCATAAGAAAACACTTACGAATAAATGGTATTCTTGAGATGAATGTTCTCAAATTTGTTCTTGATTTTTTTCTTAACTGTAAGACAACCCTTCACCTGTCTTAAAATTCCTACAGTGAAAAGGTAAGCTTCTAATTTCATACTTTTAAACTAATTTTAGACAATTAGGTTATAGTTCAAAGTCTCCGTAGGTTCCCTTACAATTAACATTAAGATTAACATTCATTGTAAAGCTTTATTTAGTGTAGGGCCAAGTAGGCCTCTGTCTCATGTTTATTGAAAATAAGCTAGCAAATTTTACAGTTACCAACAGCAACCAATGTTTAAATCTTTTCATATACTTCATCAGTTGTAGTTGCCCTAAATTGGTTTTTCCCCAATTGTTTTGTCGATGGAAGCACTTTGTGTTGCCTCCTAGCCTCAATGGTAGTAAGCCTAAAGTCTATTAACCATAATTAATTCAGGCCCTATTTTGAGAAGTTGGAAGTAGGAAAATTAAAGAAATTCGTAAGAAATTAGACTTTTACTAAGAAAATATTGAGGAACTCCTTCTTAAGAACTTCCTAAAATGTCCTCTTATGTCATTTCTTAAGATCTATCTTACTGTAAGAAGACCTTGGTGAATCCGGCCCTGTCAGTGCAGCAGCAGGCTGGACCTTTACCTCCTTTACATTTTTAAACTTACAACAACTTTATACTCATTCAACCAGTTAGGTGACATGTTGTTGTTCATAGTGCCTCATTTTTTTTTTTCATTTTGATGTTATCTGTTAATGTGTTATTCACAATGATTTGTTCTACTGTTCTGTGTAGATGCGTAACAATGCCGTCCAGAAGCTGAAGTGCTTCCGCTGTGAGATGAGGACTGACTTTGAGTACCTCCCTTTTACTACCTGTTACCTTGTCTTGTGCTGTGCTGACGTGCTGTATGTTAACAGCTAGCAGATGTTCTGGGGATTGGAGCAGTCTGGGATGCACCTGGACTTTGACAACTGGCCAGATAGCTACCAGTCGGTGCAGAGGATCAGCCGAAGCCTGATCGATCTGCATTCACGGTTCCCTGTCCTCCTTCAGGCCCTTCTCCTCCACCTCCACCTGGACAGGTATATGGCTCTCTAGCCTCACATCACCTGTCTACCTCATTATTGTCTATATTTAGTTTGCACATAGTCAAGGATTTATTTGACTAATGATTACTTTTGTTGTACAGTGGCGAGCGCTTGAGAGGGCGAGGGCTGCAGAGGCGGCTGTGGTTGCTGAGCTTCCTGAGATCCAGTAAGTCTCCTTCATGGCTTCAGCTCAATCAAACTACAACCTCAAAATAACTGAAACTTCTCTCCAATCAGTGGATTTGCATTTACTTCCAGATGACTGAGCTCTTAACTAAATCTCATCTATTACAGTGCGCACCAACAGTACAGAGGGACCATTAACCTCGCTGCCAAAGTTGCTGCTTTGCACTTTGCATTCCAGATAAAGGAGTTGTAATTCTTTCATATCTCCTACTCATTGTTTCTTCTTTGATTGAAATAGGATCTTCTAAAAGTAATGCTGTTGTCTTCTCCTCCCAGGGAGAGGATGCCAGGCTCACCAACTACCTCACTGTAGCTGGGAAGATGATTCTTAGTGGCCTGGCAGAGCTAAACAACAAGGTAAACAACACTTCATGTGACAGTTGTTGAACACAACAAAGTTTGATTCTTTACATTCGTACAAACACCGAGGCGTATCCAAGTTTGTGATCAAAATGTTAAGAAATTCTACACTGTTTTTTTCAGTTTTTTTCTGTGCAAGCAACTCAGATTTCCTTCGTTCAGCTTGTGAATTACATCAGCGAGGAGGGAGAGAGGAGGTGGAGCTCCTGAGTAAAAATCCAATAAAAATATATTTTGAACTCATCTGTAAATTGTTTTATGTTTTATTGTTGAGCCAGTCTTTTGAATGTCCCATTTTATAGAAATTCCAAATTTCTCTATTTATTTACACGTATGATCAAAGAGGGTTAATGAAGACATTGTTAAAATTTGAATGTGTTCGAGTGGTTAAATTTAAAGTTATTGCATTTTCAAAAATCACTTGTGTGATGTCAGTAGTTTGATGACAGGCTGGCACACAAACAGACACATTCTCACACACACACACACACACACATTAAGAGAAGTACGCTGTATATGCACTATTTATTTTTTTGATGAAGAGACTCCCGCACACGGCTTCAGATTTGCAGTTAAAACTTTTAATATGACGTTTTGGTCGTCAGAGTTTCATCAGGCGTACTTATTTTCTCATAACACCAGAACGACTAGGCACAAAATTTTCTTATCACTCTTTCTCTTCTTTCCATATGTCTGTTTTAAGAATGATAAAAAAACACATTATACTTGGTCAAGAAAAGCTACAATGAACTTAAATGAAGGAACGCCTTGATACTCAAAATTGACCAAACATATAAAGATGGCAGCCTCTGGGAGTGATGTCATTCTGAAAATGAAAAATATACTGACATCACACAAGGTGGCCGCCATCTTTACACATCTGCTCCATTAGTTTTACCAAAGTCTGGTGCGATGCTTTGCTGCGCATGGTCACTGTCAAATACACTACTACATACAGTAAATCAGCTCACTGGTAACATTGGTCCCTGCTCTACAAATCACAACCACTCACAATAAATACTTTATTTCACCATGAAAAATAGACGAGATCTCAATATACAATAACAATTTGTCGATCCATATTTCAATATTCTCAGAACTTTTTAATGTCTGTCATCCACTGGATTCAAATGTACATTCGTCCGTCTTTTGTTTACACTGTTCAACAGCTTTCCATTGAAAATGGCAGACACAGAAAAATAGATTAGCACATTTCTCACAAATTGTAACAAAGTTTCAAATACAGTACAGCACAATGGAAAAGAAAACATTCTTTGGGTTTGGTGGGTGAGTTCGTCGATGTAAATGCCGATGTGTAAGCTCTCCTCCACAGATGCAGTAAATAAAGTGTCCAAAAAGCACCTGCCATTTGTCCGTCGGTTTATGTTTCAATCAGTCAGTCACACCGGTGGCTTTGAAGTGAAACCCCAGGTGAGCCTCAACTTCAGTCTAATGTGCGCTGAGAAAAACAAACCTGTCCAGCTGATAGGCCTTTTCTCTCTTTCTCCGTTTTCATTTATTCTTTTTGAACCTCTTCTTTCATGTTTAGGCTGACACGTTCCTGGGAGAGTTCAGCATTAATGGAGGCTTGTTTTCAGCTCTAAGTTGGAGCAGCAGGGTGGTGATGGGTAAACGCAGGTCGTATACTGTATACTGAGCATCCCAAAAGCTTTGTGTATCTAAGATATGCCCACCTATCAGTCCTTTTGAAATATATGTGTAGGATGTTTGAGGTCACAGGATGCTTAGCTCCCCTCAACAGTATAGCTGCTTCCTTCACCACCATTACACCACTTGTATACAGAGTACGCCTTCTGCTTTCTATGGACATTAAAAGTATTGACAGAGTATATATATATATCAGCAGATTCTCCACTGAAATATACAGAAGTGTAAGCTCATTTTTCTCACACCCTGTCAGCAGCTACACTCACCTTCTCAACCACTGCTACACTATTCCAGAGGAGCAGTGAGGCACAGTAGAAACTGGGTCTTTAAAGCCCCGTAAAGAAATAAATAAATGCCTATACATGATATAGGCTTGTGCCCTCCTGTCTTCCTTGCTCTCCCCTTCCCATAGAACAAAATAGCAGCATCATTGAATAGCTACAGTTGGAGTCATATAAATCAGTCGGGGTATTTAACATTTTTTGGCGTTACACCTCAAACTGAAGGAACCCGTTCTGTCAACTGAATCACGGCATAATCCGCAACTATCTATATCTGTCTATGTATCTGTCGTTTTGTGCGGCAGTGCCAAAGCTCACAGCTGGGGGGCGCTTTCGTGTAGCTTAGCTGTGAGTTGCCTCGTGCACGGAGCAGTTCTGAACTGAGGCATGTACAACGGGGAAAAGCCACATGCTGACGCTGGCAGCGGCTCGCTCGAGTCCCCAGGCCCAAGTAAAGGGTGCGATTCCACAGAACAGTCCTCTCTGTTCACAACCACATTTTTAAGCAGCTCAGTCGTCGTTTCCTCTTCTGTCTCCTCCTCCTCTCCGTCGCTCTCCCCATCCTCTGCCGGATAGTCCATCCCTAGATAATACAAGTCCTTCTCTTCTCGCACCCCCTCGTCCTCCTCTTGTTCGGACGTTTCGGAGAACTCCTCCACAGAGTTGTAGGAGCAGGAGCGCCGCGGGTCGTCCGCCTCCCCGCCCCGGCAACTGTCCAGCTCCCACAGGCCTCCGGGGAAAGATCCGGAAATGTCCGAGTTGTTGGCGGAGAAGTTTCCCTCGTCGCTGGAGCTGCTGCCGCTGCCGTCCTTGTAGCGGAGGCGAACGGGCTGCTGGTCCCGCTCTGGATCGGAGAGCAGCACAGTGGCGTAGGTGACCGATGACTGGGCAGAGCTGTCGGCGGTGCCAGGTGGGGGATCGACCGGCTGTACCTCACCTAGCTCTGGGTCTGAGGCTGCCAAGGTGTCCCCACCCAGGAGCCCCTCGCTGTCCCTGGACTGGCCTGGAGCTAGGGAGACGGCTAAGGCGGTGGCCGGGTCTGGAGCTAGGGACACGGCTGGGGTTTGGACCAAGGCGGTGGTCAGAGCTGGGAGGTCAGCCTTGTCCACTATGACGGCTTCTGAAATGTTCTCAGAGGGCAGCAGCAGCGGCCAGGCTGGCAGGCCCTCTGGGAGTCTGAACAGGTGGTCAAAGGCATCGGCCTAGAGAGAGACACAAACACACATGTAAAGGGCAAGTCCTAACAGGAGTGTGCAGTCTGTGTACTGATAAAAGATTCAATAAGATATCAACAACAGGACAGATTTCAGTAATGTCTGTAATCATCACTGTGTCCATTTTGCTAAAACCTGGCAAGAGGGATGGTTGGCAGGTAAACTGACATTCTCCCCTTTTTTCCCCTCAAAGGATGAACTGCCAATTTTATGCTATTACCACCTGAGGGCAGCATTGCAAACTGCTTGCATTATACAGATGTAGATAAGGAAATGCTTGCTAGATTTACATATTTACATATTTGCTGGACTACAGCATGTTGTGTAGGCACAGAGAAGAGTTTGTACATTAGGATTCCATCTCAATAATGAGCAAATTGGCAGACATAAAATATTAAAAGGTAACTTATTATATTATTATATATTCTGTAAAATTACTCTAGGTCTAATATGAATAGGCATATGCTGTAAAGTTTCACTCAAATTAAATCAATCACATTAAATAGCAAATCTGAATGAATTGAGTGAATATTGTATTTTACTCAAACTCAAGGGCAAATCAGAAATGTAGTTGACCCTGATCCATAATGTAAGAAGGCTCTCTGTAGTGTCACTGTGTTGTACCTTTTTGAAGTCCAGCCCTTTGGCCCAGGAGCAGTTGTTGGGGTTGGGAACATCCTTCCACACAAACTTCTTCATCCTGGGAACCAGACACAGCAGATTTTCAGTTTGCATCCCTCCATCTTAAAGCTCCTCTTCTTTTCCCTTTTCTTTCTCCTCTTATCTCCTCGTCTCCCATCAGCCGAGGTCAAGTGTAATTAGACCCTTGTGGCTTGTTAAATGTCACACTCCTAATTTTGCATGGTCAATATCTCCCTGTTCCCTAAATTAGATCGTCACGATCCACCTCAGTGATTAACATCATTTATCATCTCTTGCAGGTGTCGGGGTAAAAAATAATTTTACTATACACTGACAGAATTTCTATCAGGGACAGATGACATTTTTGAATTTGAAAGAACACTACATATTACACATCTGCATGTCAGAACGTATCCCTTGTAAGTACCCTTATTACTACTGTTACTAAGATATTTGTATATTCACCTGAATTGAAGGTTTACATGGTTTTCTGAGCTGACCAAGTTTTCTGACCTTACTGCTCATGAAACCCATTCAAACACATGATATAACTTTAATGAGCATCATTCTGTGTACTCTTACTGGTTTTGGGAGAGGACCAGAGTGACGAACAGAACGATGGAGAGGAAGGTGATGATCATCAGCAGCATGTAGGCTGCAGGGTCTCCTCTGGTGGCTATAAGAAGAGAAGAATACACATTAACAAGTGTCTTGCAGAAAGACTATCTCCAATTCAGCCATTTCTGTTGATTCATTGCAACTGTATGCTGATATTGTGCCAGCAAACATTTTGATGTTGAATAGATATTGATACGACAGCGTGCACATAACCTGCGTAAATATAGCGCCAAAATTGTTTTCTGTGAAATGTTTGCTGGTTTATTTGCATTTTTCAGAACCCTACCACCAGGACAAAAAACATTAAAAATATATTGGAGTGTCATGACACTTATTTCCTTGTGGAGATTCAATGTTTCTGCTGGACTTTTTCCAATTAATCATATGAGGTAATATACAGGCAGTGCTGCAATGTTGCTCAACTTTGTTAGAAAAACGTACCCATAGTGAACGCTGGCTCCCCTTCTCCATCAGCAAACACAGGGTACAAGTAGAACTCATACTCCTCCGAGCCAAAGAAATCACCTGTGAGATGATACAAAGGAATAAGATTTCTTTTTATGGCATTTCAGGAAAGACAGAAAGGAGATGGGGCTGATGTGAATGACACTTCAGAGCCAGTTACCCCTCAGATAGACGGTGCGGTCGGTGTAGGGAAGCCTGGCCCAGGTTTCCCCACTTTGGCTCTGCCGGCGGTCAGGGTCCTGCTGCCTCTGGGCCGCCCACTGGACCACCATGGCCACAGGGACAGAGCTGTTGTCCAGCAGGCTCCAGGACAGAGACACACAGGTACCGTTGATGACCAACACACGGAACGACCGCACACAGTGACCTGCAGTGCAGATGGAAAGGAGTAGAGTGGACTGAATAGACCAGAATTGTTTACGTAGCTTAGCAGACTCTTCTCAAGCTACAACTCAGGTTATTGTGTCACATTAACCTTCATCTTTAAACATCTACGCCAAATATTTGACACCCACACCACAACAATCTTTTTCATCTCTTTGGTTGTTTATATATTTAGTCATTATTTGTGTAGAGGGAATTCTCCAATGGACCTCCATCATGGTGCCAAATTTGAGAGATAGAAAAGTTAAGAGGGGAACTTTTCTTTATCTCTTTTTTTTCTGACTGAGAGCCCCTCCCTTCCCCCAAAAAATCTCACAATATTGATGGAAAAACATTTTTATTTTTATTTTATTTATTTATTTAACCTTTATTTAACCAGGAAGTCCCTTGAGATTAAAATCTCTTTTTCGAGGGAGACCTGGCCAAGATAGCACACCATTACAAGGTTACAAAAATTAAAAAATGGAACACGTTAAAAACAGACAAGGGACAACAGATACATAATACAAAATCCAGTTTAGGAATAGCAATTGCACTCTTCAGTTACAGTTTTTTATCAGAGCTTTGAACTCTCCCAGGGAGACAAAATCATTAAGCTGTAGTGTGTTCTGAAGGTTATTCCATGACCAGGGCGCAAAATAGGAGAAAGCTGCTCTACCAAGTTCTGAGCAAATCCTGGGTACCTGGTAGAGCAGCCATCTAGTGGAGTGAAAATCATAATAGCTGTTGGTGAGTGATAGGAGATTACACAGATATGAAGGGAGTTTACCCAGTATGGCTTTGTAAATAAAAATATACCAATGCTGCTGTCTCCTTAGGCTTAATGAAGACCAGGAGACCAGATCATAAAATACACAGTGATGTGTACGGGACAATGAGCTGGATATAAAACGTAGAGAACTGTGATACACAGAGTCTAGGCAGCGAAGTGTAGAGGAGGCAGCATGCATGTAAATAATGTCCCCATAGTCTAGAACACTTAAGAACGTAGCCTGTACAAGTGTTTTCCTAACTGCTAAATTAAGGCAGGCCCTATTTCGATAATAAAAACCCAGCCTAACCTTCAGTTTCTTCACTAGGTTCTCAATATGCACTCTAAAAGAGAGCCTGTTATCCACCCAAATACCCAAGTACTTGAAGGATGATACTCTTTCAGTTGAGTCCCCTCCTAAGGTATGAATGCCAACATTATCTGAGATCTGGGAGCGAGCTCTGGAAAAGATCATGAATTTGGTTTTCTTAGCATTAAGAACCAACTTTAGACCATACAATGAGGCCTGCAGCTGTTGAAAGGCAGTCTGGAGCTCATCAACAGCCTGACTCAGAGAAGAGGCAACTGAGTAAACTATTGTATCATCTGCATAAAGATGCACCTTCGCTGTAAGCATGTCCTTCCCAATGTTATTTGTAAAAATAGAAAATAAGACAGGGGCTAAAATTGAACCTTGGGGGACTCCCTTAGATATCTCCATGAAGCTTGGCTTGTGACCATCTGTATATACACACTGGGTTCTATCTGCAAAGTAGTTCCTGAACCACTCTATAGCCTTGTCACCCATACCGACATCACTGAGTCTGCCTAACAGCAGCTCATGGTCGGCAGAATCAAATGCCTTAATTCAACAAACAGCTTTCCCGACAAAAGATGACAAAACTGGCCTTTTTATGGAAAACCCATAAACAATTTACCTCTGCCAATTAGCTGTTTAATGAAAATATCTCTGCATTATGAGTGATGGGAGAGAGACACACACATACACCCACATGCATGCACACACACACACACACACACACACACACACACACACACAGCCCAAACACACAAGCACCTCAGTGTATTACATGGAGTACTGTCATTAAGAGCTCAGCTAGTGTTATTAGAGTGCTTCTAACAACTTACTGCACTGAAGCTAATGGCTCCTCTACTATCTGGGCTTTTATGGGCTGCCCATGACACATGTTTTTAGTGTCATGCCTTAATATGTGGCTGCTATTGGCTCTCATTGAATGGCAGCCTACCTTCGAAGCACATATTCTCCTGTTCGTTCCATTAGGCACTGTAGCATTAGATTTCTCACAGTGGCTAATATGATGACTAAAAACTAAACTAAAAAAAATGACAAATGTTAAAAAAAAATAAGTCTAATACATGGAGAGGTTCATCAACCTCAACAATGCTTGCCAAAAAGGCCTTTCTGAGAAATAGGAGGACACTGACAGAAAGGAAAAAAGTGGACCACAAAATGAGTGGACTTTGTGGTCTTTCACTACCCACTCTCCAAGACAGAAGAACTACACTGTGTAGGGACTTTGCACAGAGCCTTCTGGACTCCTCCTTCAGGAACTGCCCCCCCCCCCACCAGAGCCCAAATATCCAACCGACAGACCAGACAAAGCACACAATTACTGATTCCCAAGACGTGCACTGAAAGATACAGGAAGTCACCCATCCCTTTTTTAATAAGACTCTTAAAAGAAAAACTATAAAATAAGGTTCAATTACCATGCTTTTATTTTGACGTGTGCATTGTAAATGGTCATGCATTTCAGTTTTCTAGATGTAAAACTGCCATATGAGTGTTAAATAAAAACTTGAACTTTATGTCCAGTCGGATGTAGGGGTTCAGTTCAGTTCACTTATGTCTATCACATGTGCAGTGGCAGTTTCACCTACTTTAATAAAATATATATATATATATTTTGCACATTTTACCTCCAGCTCTAATACTGTTCACCTTATTTTCTTTCTTAGGAAAATGACATGATGTTAGAGCCTGTCTAACTATTTTTAAAAGTGTCCTCTGAGCCATAATCCACCTAAACTGGGCAAATAACTAGACAGTGCTATTGTGGACTATTGTCCCCTCACTGTCTCATCCCACCCTGGGTCTACATGCTACAGATCAGATCAGATGGTTGGCTATTGTATTAATTACTGCAGATGTAGTTCTTGTAGAGATTAGACTGAGGACATACTTGCTGCACAGCTGCCCTGTTGCTCCAGCACCAAGAGAAATTGTTTGGATGATGCTGCAGAGAGATGCATAATGTTTCTTCACTTTCCCCCACCCATCCTACAAGAGCTGACTCACGCTTGGGCCTCCTCTCCAGTGTCATGTTGATGTTGTTAGCGGAGCTGCCCAGACTGTTGTAGGCCTCCACGGTCACGGTGTGGACTTCCTGGCTCCACTCAAAGCTGTAGGAGGTTGCCAGCTCTATCCGCTCCCTGGTCACAGCGCCACCAGAGGCCTGGTGCTGAACTACAAATCCATCCACACAGTAGGAATGCCCCGCTACTGCGAGACGCTTTGGGGAAAGAAGGGGGAGACCAACACATTATAAATATTTTTATGGACATTCATGGCTGAAACTGAAAATGTATATTTCACATTTCATTTTGTGTACCTCAAATAGCAGAGTGACATTGGTCTGGTTTCTGTACGGATCGTCCTGAAGAACTCTCCAGAAATCGGGACCATGCTCAGGAACTGAGGGGGAAACACACAATCACATTACACAACAGCTTTTACTTCCGTGTTAACTGACCTTAGAGACGATGGTGGAGGTGATGGTATGGGAGAGTGTGTATAAATGTGTGTATCCTTTGCCATAAGAGCTAAAGCCAGGAGAAGGTCAGATATGATCATAGCCACCGTCAAAAGGTTACATCAGCCGTAACCTGCATCTCCTCAGTGTTTTCACATAGAATCAAGGACTTTTCACAAGTGAAAAGGTTGTGCTGGACTGAAACGAACGGTAGTCTACCTCTGCTGTTTTGGGGTGTGGAGTAGACAGATTCGCTCCAGTCACTCCAGTAGCCAGTGCCGTCGGTGTGCATGCAGCGGACTTGCACCACATACACACGGCACATGTCCGGCACCGCAACCTCCGCCCAGGAATCCCGCGTTGGACTCTGGACCTGCAAGCATGACATTTTTCTCAGAATCTCGTTTGGGGCCAAATCAGACGAGGGAAAATAAAAAAATTGGCATACACATCTGTTCCATCCGTCTGTCCAATTTACCCAATCACAACGGAATCATTTAGAGTAAATACAGACAAGAGGAGGTTGTTGATAGTGTGCTTCCAATTTCCTAGAAAATGATTTAATCAGAGGATAGAAGTGCAATCTCATACCAGCTCATGTCAGCTCATGTCAGACTGAACAGGTCATGTCGAAGCATACTCCGTACATTTAGGAGACGGGAGAATCATTTAACTATAGCAGCTGAGTCCTGGACCCTTGTGCTCGCTTACTTGTTTGTTCCTTTCGTTCTTAAAAAGGTCAATATCAGTGGCAGAGGAACATTTTAGAAAGCTTTCAACTTGGCACTGCACTGTCAAATAACAAATGATTCCATGCCATCAATATTATGGAGGTCATCATGTATTTACAGCCCACACTTTTTGGTTTTAGAGAAGGGTCAGCTAAATGACATCTGGCCAAACCCTTCCTATCAAAGCTCTGGTTGTTAATAACAGACAAGCTTACCTTCCACTCTGGCTGGGCTCTCACGGTGGAGGGCGAGTGGTAATGAAACTGACACTGGAGTCCTTCGATGGGCAGATCCGGACGCTCCCATGTCACCAGCAGGACCCCACTGGTCTGGCTCACTGCCTTCACATTAGTCGGTGGGTGGGGTTTCACTAAAGGGGAAACAGCATCGGAGAAAACCAAAGAGTTAGAGTCAGTGTCACACAATCGCACAAATCCCCATACTTAAATACTAGTTTAGTCAGTACAGTTAGCTGCTGTGGAACTTCAGATGAGCATTACCATGGAAATAAGTCCCAACTTTCTGCTAACTTCTATGGCAAATCATGAAAATTGCATGACAGACATAACAGTTGTAACAAAGGAGATTATCATGATAGTGCCAGAAATGTCCTTTCTACCCAT
Organism: Centroberyx gerrardi; assembly: GCF_048128805.1. Classification (NCBI taxonomy): domain Eukaryota; kingdom Metazoa; phylum Chordata; class Actinopteri; order Beryciformes; family Berycidae; genus Centroberyx; species Centroberyx gerrardi. The sequence goes on from NC_136005.1 coordinate 23,579,540, forward strand.
TAGACTTCCGTCAAGAAAGTAATCAATATCTTCACAATCAATAGTTGAAGGTGCCCTTGAAACATACAAGCCTGTCCCTATGAATGACTAACAAAGTGGTAATGGTTCTTTTTAAAGATCAATACCCATTTGTCTTAAAAATTGCGCTTTGGCCATTAGAATTACAATTCTCAAAATATACCATTCAGTTTTCACAGATTCTCCAGAATATCTCAACTCACAGCTCAAATCTTAAATCCTTTGGAATACAGCAGGAAATTGATCTAGGCAAACAAATTCTTTAGGTGTCTCCAGGTGGTAATCTAATTTTAAGACTCACACATGAAGCAATCATAACTTCCATGGCAACTCATGATCACAGTTCTATGACAGTCACCATTGGTGATTACTACAGTTTCCCTTTCTGGCCATTCAACTTCTGTGGGGAAAGTAACCAATATTTTCACAATCAATAGTTGAAAGTGTTTCTTTTGAGCGACATTAAAATTATCAATGCATTGTGAATGACATATTGACTTTTTTAAAACAAAACCCATATGTTTAAATACCATTCTTGAAGAATGGTGTAGTGGAGAGAATGTCTGAACCCGTTCATTTCACACATTAAGCTGATTCTCCATTCTAGAGTGACTTACAGTGAGTGAGCAGGCCGGGGTTCAGGGTCTTGCTCAAGTACACTTGACAGGACACATTGGCTTTTGTGGGAACTGAGTCTATGACCCTCTAGCTAAGGGACAGTCTCTCCAACCCCCAGGACATCCTGCCCTGTAAATCCTATTGCTGAATGTTTATGTAAAGGATAGACAAAAGGCCGGGTTCCCACATTTCAGCAAGCTCTCCGTCCCATCAGACTGAAATCAGCATGACAAATCATCACATTCTGTTTCTCTCTCTGTCTCTCTCTGTTTCACACAGTGATTCCTCCCGGCTCACCGTGATCCGTGGGTGAGAGGTAGACGGGTCTGGACTTGATGGGGCCCAGGCGGGACGGCACCTCCAGCCACAGCTTGTAGCAGTTCATCCTCAGCGGCTGAATGGTGCAGGTCCAAACCCTCTCCACCGACTGGCATGCCGCCTGCCCCATCTCCCCCACCTCCTCCCCCGCCCTCTCCCGCGCCTCCATCACATCGCATGGCAGGTCCGCCCACCTGCGGTAAGAAGAAATGTGAAAAGTCTAATCGATATGGTTGAAATGCCAAATTCCCCATCTCTATGCAAGAGATGGAGATTTGAAGAGGGAAAAAAATGAGGGGGAGAGAAGGAGGAGAGTGAGTGAAAGAATGTCAAGGGGGGGTGTTGCACAAGAAGCCTCAGCGGGACACGTCACTTAGTAAAAATGAGCTATCAAACATGTCTAAACATTATCTCATTCCTTCTCTGCCTTACAGTTTGGTCATCAGTGTGTTATTTAATTCAAGATTTTCAAGCGGGGGTTTAAATTTCTATTGTTCAAGGAGCAGAAAGATGTATGAATCATCCCATTTTTTGAACAAAAGCAAACAGAGACAGGCAAACAATGATAATGAGGCCTGGAAAAGTAGAAGTAATGCCCTTCAAAGATGATTAAGAGACTGGCAAAAGAGTTTTATACAAAATAAGTTCCAAGTTCCAGCGCCATATTTTGTCCTTTGTGAAATCCTTACAGAAAAAATATCACAAACATACAGTCATATAAATATATCACACTCACTTATATAGTTCAATTTTCAATTAAACTTAGGTTAGACATTTTCTGGCATCACTTCAACACTGCTGCGCTGGATACTACGGTTTCCTGGGTGTGTCCAATGAATGTGTTCACTGGTATGTTCAGTTAATTCAAAGTTTTCAGTGTGTTGAGTGAATTGAAATAAGCTGTACCAAACGGGGTATCTAAGTAAAATATTTCTGTAAGGTGTGTTTACCTGGATAAGAAATTGAGCTTAGTCCACTGCATGTTTCTCCAGCTGCAGGCCATAGCGTTAATGTCTCCATTGGTCTTGCAGCTTATATCAATGGCAGCTCCTGGAAGACAGAGTGACAAACACCCACGGTCAGGAAAACACAACCACAGCATGGGGTTCCTGAGTTTACTTGTGCTGGGATTATTTTGGTTCACATTGTGACTGTTGCTGTGCCACATCTCTCCTCTCTTTCCTGCGTTTCTCCACTGTAGTGTGCTAAAAATGTATGCAAATACAAAAATGGGAGGTGGACTTCAAGCTGCTTCCTGCAAGAAAATCAGAACTCCAGCACTGATGTTTGACGACCACTAGTATAGAGCATGATATGATATGATGCACTATGAACAAAATACAGTGGTGGGAACTCGAGTCACATGACTTAGACTCAAATCAGACTAATTGCTTGAGACTTGACTTGATGCATGAAGAGAAGACTTGAGACTTGACTTGGGTTCTGGTGACTTGGGACTTGACTTTGACTTGAAAAGGTTTCTAAAGTCTTGACAAAAGATCTTGTGTTTGTGTAAATGACTTGAAAGTGATGAGATTTGTTCCACCAGATGACTGAATTTAAAGAAGTTGAAACTCATTATAGAAATCAACTCATGATGCTCTTACCAAGTTTTTATCCTATTAAAATCATATTGCATTGAAAAGTCCTAGATATCTAGTTTTCTTTAAGATATTAAATTGATACTGGACTTTTGATTTGTTCTGACTTGACTTGGTAATCTACATTTAGACTTGACTTGAGACTTGTGCCTCAAGACTTGAGACTGACTTGGGACTCAAGAAACGTTGACTTGGTCACTCCTCTGACAAAATATAAAACAACATGGTTCAAAACAACTTCAGTTAAAATGGGTAACCATCATCAATGCACAATGTAAAAAAAAATGTATGGCTCAAAATAAAATTACAAGTAACAAAGTCAAATAAATATAAAGTCAAACCGTACATTACATTTTGAAGTGAACATTGTTTTCTTTTCTCCCAACCTGACATATAACCATCAGTGTATAATATTTAGATATATAATACACCATCACTGGTGCATCAGACCTCACCTTCCACATAGATCTGGCTGTAGGGGATGTTCCACTCCTGGGTGCACTGCAGCAGATCATACATCCTCTTCTCTGATGGACGCACCGTGATCTGGCTCACCTGGTGGGTTTGAAAGGAACTGGTCTGATCCACATGCTGTGTACTGCAACTGTGCGCTCATGTACATGTACCGTGCTTTTTCTAAGACGTCCCAGAGAGGAACACACAGAGGAACTGAGCAAAGCCCTGGAAGGAGTGCTATTTTACCCATTGGTTGACGGGCCTGTACTGGCTGTGGTGCAGCTGGTGGTTGAAGTTGAGCATCCAGACGGCGGTGCTGGCGTTGGTGCTGCGGTTGTTGAACACGCAATACACCGTTACGTTCTCCCCGGGGCGCACCACCACTTTCTCAGGGATGTAGCTCACCGCTGCAAACAAGTACAAAACCCAGTCATGACATGTAACTGCAACGTAACTTTTTTTGATATATTTTATTGCAGTTGGCAGTATCTCGTTCTTTTATGAATCATACTTTAACTTGAAATCTACAGTTTTTTCATTAAGTTTTACATAATTTCTTTCCATGTAGCCTACAGATAAGACAAAGCAGGAGAGGGATGAAGAAACAACCAAATGACAATGGTAACAAAAGGGGAAGAAAACGAACGCATTCGATCAAACCGCACCTGAGTCACTCCCATTCATCCTCAGTGTCAATCTGAAGTTTCACAAAAGATGACAAAGTTTTGTTTGTTTTTTGTTTTTTTGGAGGGAACTTTGCCAGGGATTTTGGGTGACTAATCCGTCTATTTTGCTATTGTTTATCGTGCGGTTTGACTGCTGTCAGATTGTCAAACGGTTTGAACGCGAGGGCCGACGCCTCACCACCTCGTCAACCTGTAGCCCACCAATTGGTTGCCATAGAAACATCAGCGCAGAGTCTGCACCATGAAAAGGAATATGACTAATCAGCAAAACGGGGAAAAACTCAATGTCATGGGAGAAATTCTATGAATCACTTTCAAGAAGAGAAAACATTCAAAGAAAGTGAAATGCCTTTTCATGTTGCCTCATTGGACAAACTTAACAACAACTAAACACTTCCCAGCCAAAAACACACCATTAAAAAACACTCTCATATTATTATTTTTATCTTTCCCACATAACATTAATTAGCTTTGCTGTCTTTGGAAGGCTTGCTACCATCAAATGAGGCAGTAGACTCAGTGAAGCTGTGTCTCACCTCAGTAAGATCGCAACCTCTGCATTGATTAGTCATCATGACACACACACACACACACACACACACACACAAACACACACTGCCATTTGCCCCAGGGTGACTCAACGTGATCAAGACTGTTCCTTTACAAATTCCATGAGTTAAAAGGTTCCTCATACGATGCAGATATACTTTATATAAACAAGTATCTGCAAAATACAGAAACACAGATGTACTTACACACATACAACACATGAACACTCACACACCCACACACACCCACACACACACACCCCTATTGTAACGGCAAACACAAATCAAGGCAGGATGCCAATCAGTCCTGCGTCAGAGACCCACAGACAGGGATACTCCCTTCTGTTGTTTGAAAGCCCTGAGGCTGACATGAGGTGATAAGTCAGCCAGAAAACAGTCTGGTGTTCCAAAGCAGCCTAACAACCAGTCTACATGAACAAGTCTCGAATGGTGTTAAAAAGGGTCACGTGTGGGAACGTGTGTGATAATGATTCTCAGTCTCAGTCTCACCGGTCTCATTATTTTTAAACACTGCTGTTAAGGTCTGATGTCTGTATGGACGGTTGCTTTGTTTGCCGCTGCAGAGGAATTTCTACTTAAAGAGCCTGGCTCCATGGACAGATACGCTGCTGATGACAGGCTCCTCTGCTTTGAAGCCATTGTGTTTTATAATTTGTAGGTGGTCATTAACCTTGAGACTGACCCCTGATTCAGACTCTATTGAGGTCAGCCATGCTGGAATGAGTTTTTTGTTAATGGCTCAGGCTAATGTGTGTGGGCTGGTAGGGCCTGTTTCATAGTTTAGCACCGACACCCCATTAAATCTACCTGGGAGGTAATAGAGGTCAATGGTTGAATCCGCCACAGTCAGTAAATAAATCTTGTCTGCAGACTGATTCAGATAAAATGGTACTACACTGGTAGCAGTTGGGACTGTTGAAGTAGGCTATGTTAGCCAGACACGACACATTTTGAGAGTGAATCTGTACTCAGGCAAGTTAATAAACTGAACTACAAGTACTGTTGTCTTCTATTCACCAAGGGCCTTCACATCTCAGCCAGTGAAAAGCCTAAACCCACTGACCAAAAAAGCTGCATTCACTTAAGAATCAATTACAGCAGACTCCTCTATGTAAACAGCTGTGTGTAGCTGTGGAATAAGCAGGACAATGTACAGGGAGATGCTCATTATTGCAAAATAAGCTCCTTCAGTGGCTTTACTTGATTCACCCTACTGGGGCTTATTTTGCAATAATGTCCGGCTCACTGTACATTATCCCGTACTCATCATCGGTCACTTTTATCACAGCAAGTGTGCTGTCGACAATTTTACTATTGCAATTGCAATTACTGCGCAATTGCACATGACGTTTATATTACAAAGGAGTTGCCCTTAGCATATCAGGGTGGTTGATACACAAGACAATTTCTGGATGGGTAATGCTCCCAGATACAGACATCAAAGTGAGACACAGTAAAAACCTGTTCAAATGTTTCTTGGCAACGAGATGTTTCAATGGGACTGAAGCCATAATGCTGAGGCAGCACTATGGGCACAGTTACCCTGTTACTGCCTTTGGTTCTGTATATATTCAATCCTTGTCTGTAGCGCAGTAGCAGTACAACAAGTGGGACTTTCATATCTCTATGTAAGGGAGTAAAAAAATCTGTCGCAACCTTGCAGCTCCTCCAAGGTGCATGAAACAGAAAGAACTGAAAGAATGAAAAAATCCAGCCGCTCTTGTATGTCCTTTGTAGTTATTAATAGATTTGTTTATTTATTAATTTACTTTTAATTATGGCCTATTCTGTCCTCCACACTCCTGGAGAACAACAGACAAAACTTTAATATTACCATACATCTATCTCTGTGTAAGCAGTTGGAAGGGAAATGTTCTTACTGTCCAGGTAGATGTGGTGCGGTTGGCTCCAGGCGCTCCAGAGAGGAGGCTGGCCGGGGCCAGAGCAGCGGGCCTGGATGGTGTAGTTCAGCCTGGGCTTCAGGTCCAGAGACACCCTGGGTTCTCCAGACACAGACACAATCTGAGGAAAGCAGAGAGGCACACACACACAGGCACACACAGACACAAACAAACAAACACACACACAAATACATCATATTGACTTGAGGATAATTGGGCAAGTTGTTATGAGCCTGGAAAAGATGACTCAATTGAAATCCATCATCGCCGCATGAGTGTGGCTGACGGAGGACGCTGCGGTGGTTTGGCCTCTTGTCTCTGCAGCCATAACTGACACCTTGATGGCCTCAGTTCAAAACCAGCCTCCAGCCATAATCTTTATCTACTTCTAATACACTATGTGCACACTAACTGAATATTACTGCTGTCGTGATTTCAGTTTTTGGCAAAAAGCGTAGGTTTTTTGAGAAAGTTAAATGACCCTTGGGAAAATCATTCAAAACCCCTTACAGGCATCGTATACAAAAGCTGATTCTTTGGCCATACAAGGGCAGTGATACATGGTGCAGTGATGTAGTGCTAGATGAGGGTGTTTCTGTTCTGCTCAGCAGAGGTGAGTAAAACTGTGATCCCACCTTAAATGCATATACAGTAAATGTTCAGCTACACTAGTGGTGTTGTCAGTGTTACTTGGATGATGTTCCTGAAGGAGACAGTGGATGTGGATAACAATAAGTTTAAAAATTGTTAAAAACAGATGAATGATATACAGTAGAATCTCACTATTCCAAACTTCACATTCAAACTAATTGAATAGACATAACAAACTGTACATGGCAACCCATAATAAACAGATATGTATGGAATATCTGCCTGTCTACAGCATGTTTCATATTTTGAATAATTCATCTACAGCTTTTGCCGAAACCTGATACATCTAGTGACTTCTTCGTTCTTCGGGTGAGCACCCCAACTTATATATACATATATATATTTATATTTATTTATTTATTTATTGGTTGCTGCAGGATCTTCTCTCACTGAATAATCAATCTAAATATTTCAGTCAAATAGTCTTGTTTCCCAAGGAATTGTGATTAATAAGGTTCTAATTAATAGTTAGATAGGTGTCTTGTAGATTCTATAGGTCTATAGCATGGGTCTCAAACTCGCGGCCCGCGGGCCAATTGCGGCCCGCGAGACGATATTTTGTGGTCCCCACCTTAATATGAAAGTTTAATGTTAGTGCGGCCCGCGAGTTTTATATGGATGGCACTTTACAGTATTGTGTGCGGAGCTGAACGAACCTACCAATCACGGTGGGGTATATGGCTCTCGGGGGTGGGACATCGACCGGGCTTGATGCAAGCAGAGAAACATTTCTCAATGAGTGAAAGTTACAGCAGCGTTGCCATGGAGAGTTTTCTTCCGTGCCTGGCTGGCTGCCTCGTTTCTATTGGGCACACGCGGACATTCGTCCCAGCGCGCTGCGTTCACAACACTTCCAAAAAAAAGTTTTTAAAGTTGCTGCCCAGCGGGACATTATACGTATATATGTCTCTCTCTGACAAAATAAATCAAAGTGATGCGTACGCGGCGGGATAAAAGAAAAGTAAGGAACTCAATGTAGCCTAATGTAGTCTGCAGTCACATAGCGACACCTGTCCGTCGGCGATAACAATCCCCGGTAACCCGGACCAATTATAGGGTCGCACCGTTATTTGTGGGTCATTATTTTTTATTTGCATCGCGCTATTTGCATTGCCTCACACGATGAACACTACATATATTTCTATATGATGTCATTTGTTTTTTTTGTTTCTATGACTACTGCCAGGTCTCTAGCAGCAAGGAGTAGGCAAGAGAAGCCATGTTCAGAAGAACAGTTCATGTTCTTCAATGTTCCATTCATGTTCAGGACAATTCATATTCAGAAGAACCCATTGAGGTCAAAGAACTGTTAATAAAGACGTTTAAATCTTATTTTGTGTTAAAAAATAAAAATAAAGACATTTGAGAAGATTGGAATTTTTTTAACAAAGCTTTTCTTGTGGAATACCTGATGCGGCCCAGCCTCACCCAGACTCTGCCTCCAGCGGCCCCCAGGTAAATTGAGTTTGAGACCCCTGGTCTATAGTCTTACTTCTGGTTGCATCATGAAGCTGAATGAGACTATAAAATCCTTACCAACTGTATTGCGTCAAAGGAATACTTCTACTGGGAGAGGTAAATATTGAATGTGACATGATTAAACATAATCTGTGTAGAATTCTCTATAATATTTATGAATGTCATAACAAACTTATATTCTGTAGCACGTTTGAGGTGCTTTCTGTTTCTCAGCGGATTGCATTATTTCCCCTCGTTACTTTCTACGCATAATTTGCATCTAGTGGAAAGGCTTTCTAGGCAAACTATAGACCAAACAAAAGCATGAAGCGCATTATTGAGGCTACTGTTTGTACAATATGACTCACTTTTTAGATTGTAGCTAGAATTAGATATCTAAAGAACATCAAATTACGTGACTGCCAGTGGGTGTAGTGGCAAGTGAGAATCCTACGATGCATCATCTCCTATTACTGCTTAGTTTTTAACTGGTTAGTATTTACCTGCCAGACTGGATGAGTGCTGTTGGAAGAGTATCGGACCTCATAGCTCAGCGGACCAGTGCCAGACTCTGATGGGTCATTCCAGTTTACAATCAGCTCAGCCTCAATGGTCTGGGTGTGTGTCAGATTGACTGGAGGACCTGGTTTCACTGCAGAATACACACACAGACACATGCACAAAAACATAGATTAAGTAAAGATACTCTCAAAAACAAACGCACAAACATAAAAACACATGCATACACAAACATATCCCACAGCCAAATCAATATACAAGTGGCATCAGACAAATTACACACAATACACGTCATAACAATCATAAAGCCACTCCATATCTTGAGCCTGCTGTAATATCGGTTAGTATTTTCAAAAGGTTGCTGAATCCTATGGAATATTACAACAGCCGCAAAAGGATCAGAGGATTAAGCTTACTGTAAGACCCATTCATTTACAATAGTTGATGAAGGCTCCATCTACAGTATGTGGGATTTGAAGATCCATTGTGTGGCCTTGAGGTCACTCATCAAACCCTTCTGTTTGTTCTCTGTTAGTATTTACAGCAGGGCCAGTGATTTACTGCCTCAATATATGACATAACAGTACATCTAATAGTGACAGTTGTTGTCGTTAAGCTTGTCATGATGCAATGAAGATCAATATTTGTCTGGCCCTCATGCCAGGATCATCAATATTTCATAACTGAATCAATCACACCTTGAGCATACAGTTGATGAATAGCATAAGGGGCACATAATCCCATTTCTCTGCTGGCTGTATAGCCAAATTCACTTTACCTGTTGGTCTTTAGATTTATATGAAGTCTCTGCACTGAAATGTCAATGAACTGAGTGACTTTTGCATCATGCCGTGTAGCTTGGAGTTTTTCATTTTTCTATGAAGCGTCTTTATATTTACTGTCATTCACTGAAATGAGACATGCTTAGTTTGGTAGCCCAGAAAATAAACAGAGATGTCTCATTATGGTACTTAGTTATGGTGGAGACAGCAAGAGATAACTGAGTCTCATAATAACATCAACATTGTCTGCTGGGCGAGAGGAGATTAATAAGCATTATCAGTAATTCTTTAACAAAGCCTTAGAGATTACTCCATGGAAAAGAAAGGCTTTTAATTCAGTTCTGAGAGAGAGGAGAGACAACAGTGATTGCATTCCTAACATGATATAGCAGAAGGCAATTCAGCATGCAAGTGGTAGCAAGTTGCACTATGCTGTAACCTCCTTTGATTAAAAAATTATTAGGATGATTGGGAAGTGCTGCAAAATTCATCAAAGCTATTTAGTATTATCCTTCATTAGGAAGGTTGGATTCACACAGGGAAAAAAGTTGTGGAAGCTTTACATTTGGAATGATGAAGGCCAGTACTGGATTTACATAGGAACAAAAGATCTGGATTGTAGTTGCAGAGTGAACAAGGGGAAACATATTTGGGTAACACAGGGTTACAGATCAGCTTCCGCTCTTGTGTCAATGCAGCCAGAGGTTTGGTTGAGCAAACAGCACAGTATGGAAAGTCCTTCTCTATCACTGTGGAGATCTCACAGCTTGGATGTGCTTGCGTGCACACCAACACACACACACAGACACAAACACACACACACACACACACAGACACACACACACACACATCAGGCCATAGCCCAACTGCTCTCAGCTGTACTCCAGTCACGCCTGCCCTTGTCAGCTGAATAAGACTAAGAGTTAGAGAAGTGAATGTACCACTATCACTTTATCTGTCCAGATCCATCACTATAGCATTGGACCTTGGAAAATATCTGGATTTAAACATGAAAAATTAAAAATTGAGGAGCCCTACATCATCTTCAAAGCATACAGGGCTGACTTTACTCTTAGGGCTCTAATGCCAGTAATTGAATAACTTTAGAAAAAAGTGAATGCCAGTAACTTAGGTCTTGACCTACTGGACTGGAACTGAAACGCTAACTATCCTGTTTTCCCAAAGAAAGTAAGTATGTCTTTACAATACGTATGTGTGGGTGTTGCCGTGCCTGTATGTGTCAGCATTTAAAAATTCAAACAAATTGCTAAAACTAGAAATCTGGAGGCCTTTAGACAGATAATGTAGCCAATAAGTCAATGAATGAAAATGTTATCTCTAAAGCAATTACCAACTTTGATGTAATGTTCCTGGCATATTGAACATATTTTTCCACCTTGGAACCAAGAAATGACAAATTTTGGTTTTGCCCTGGGACACATACTCTTAGTTAAAGAAACCAGCCACTAGTACAATTAAGAACTTTAAATAGGACAGCATAATGAATAAAAAACAAAGAATGAGTGAAAACACCCGTCTCTCACCAGGTCGGGCAGGAATGCTGAGCAGGACGGGTGGCGACGTGGCGTTGGAGATGCTGACGGTTACCACGGCGACAGAGCTTGTGGTACCGTCGAGAGCGACAGAACACATGAGGGAATCTTCTGCTGCGCACACAACAGGATTATCAGCCGCAGCATCTCCATCGTTCACATCTGTGTTCTCTTTCTGAGACCTGAGAGTGGATGGGGAAAGACTTCACTCACTCTGACCTCTCAGTGGATATAAAGTGTATTGCAACTTGTAATATCGGGATAAAAAACAATGTAATCAAAACTCATAATGTAATTAAGTGTCCATAATGTAGTAAAAGCTGGACTCATAACATAATAATCTTTTGGCAGATAATGTATTAATGTATTACGTTTTATTATATTACAGTGAGTATGAAATAAGATCATGTAATTGTAATGTGTACCTGTTGAATTTATTTTGAGTGTCATATTTGATGGAAAATATTTAACACATTTTTTCAGTTGGCTAGGCTTTAGGTGTCAATTTTGTAATAGTTGCCATTTTCCATCAAGACAATTACCCATTAAAATGATGATGTTAGTATCTTACTGTAGTTGAGAATTATTACATTTACCTAAAAACGGCAACTAATGTGTGACTGTCCTTGTGTCTGTTATGAAGTGTGTGTTAGATGAGCTGTGAATTGGCCTCTTTATCCCTGACACGGTGGGCCTGGAGTCAGTTTGTCTGTCAGTGTGTTATCACACAGCCTCCCCTCTGCTGAACCATGTACTAACACACACTAAACCCCGCTGTGCAGAATGAAAGGGTTGCCATTCAGATCACACACACACACACACACACACACACACAAACAAGGACGGAGTGCACACACACACTGACTCACTCACACACTCCCATCTTTGCCCTTGGTGCCTGAAGCATGTCTCTTGGGAAAAAAAAGCTAGGCATAACAAGCAGGATGATGAGACATGAGAGAGACTTCAAACAGAGCCAGAGTATAGCTTCATACTCACACCAGGCGCTGCAAGCTAATTGCCATCAAGCCAGCATCCAACATGTCTGACGGCGTGGTGCGAGACTTAAGATCGCAAATTACATTTTCCCAATTCTCATCAATTCTGCACAGGATGTCCAAACAGGTGCCTGGAAAGAAATTCAGTTTGCATGTTAGCAGTGCCAGCTGCACTCATTTACACCAGCGACTATCACCTACACACATAATGAGGACTTCTGAGAAAACGCCCTGTCTGGATATTCTGAGAACTAAAAGCCTTGCTTGCAAACTGTGAATGAATTACACAGAATGAATAAAAAAAAAAAAGGAAGTGGGACACTGAGCCAAAGTCAGCATTTTGCTTTTAGCTCATGTACAATGTTTTAATGGAGTTCCCATAAAAAAATCACTTTAAGGCAAAAGAACATCTTGTCATCTTGTTCATTCTGGCTGTCATGTTAAACAAATGGCAAATGTAGCACACTGTCTCTTCCCTTATACTTTGGACTGTATGTTTACACTAATCTCTACACACACTACAGGGTTTGCACTCCTATAAAGTGCCTTAGAAGTGCTGATTTGAGACCAGTTTGCATATCAAATCTGGGTAAAACTCATAAAGACATTTGAAACTTCCACTGATCCTACATCAGTATTCATGTACTCAGTAAGTGATTTGTTCAAATTTAGCCCATTCAACCCTGGTGCGTGTGTGTAACAGAGAGCTGAGTCACACCTCTGTCTGTCTAATGCCACATAGAGCACATAGATCAGCAGGGCCAGAGCAGCCCCTTAGCCTCCCTGGTTAATTATCAGTGTAGATGTGAACCTGGAAGGGCTCAGCTAATGACCATTGATTAGGATGCGTCATAGTGCCTTGCAAATTGATCCAACAAACACATCTTCCTCTCCTCCCTGCTGCCTCAACACGGCCCACCTCCACACTGACATCAAGTGAGCGCTTCATAACTATGACTGTAGCTCACTGTAACTGGCCCCCGTTCGCTTTTTAAACTCTTCTTCTCTCTTTCTTTCACTGCTTCCAGCCTTGCTAGAATTAAGTGGTGCTGCGCTGTTTGACTGGGATGCTGTGTGTTAAATCAAAACACACAGTGGTGTTTCCTAGACCACCTGGTTTGATTCTGGTGGAGTGATAAATGGAGCGGGGTATTCCTCAGGAGCCAGACTATCTTGTGGATTGATCGCAGTACGAGACTCGTACGGTCATCCTGTCTGATTGGAGGCTTGGAGGAAGGGGGGCCAGATGAGAAGCCATTAAAGTCTCATAAGCTTGGTAGGTGTCTCTATCGGTGACAAGTGACAGGTGCTGCAGGCAGAATCATAAGGCTCAGTCACACTATGTTCCTGGTGAATTCCACATAGGAGGCTTATCACTTGAATTGCAGAAACCATGGGCTTGACCTGCACTATGTAACCAACTGAGCTGCATATGTGCCTGTTTTTCACACAACCTCTCAGCTGTTTCTGAATGGTTTCCTCCCCCCAAATCTCATGTAATATGAGGGTTTCTTTGTCAATCCTTGCACAACCCCTTTCAGCATTAGTTGCGATTTGAAAATGGGCCAAAGGTGTTGATTTTTTTAAACTATAGTTAATATAGAGATAAACATTCTACTGGATGCATCCAGCTTACCATTTGCGGACAGTAATGGACTGATGCGGATGTGTTCCACTAGTACGAATGAGCCTATATTATTAACAATGGCTGCTATGGAGCTCCTGGTGAGCTTTTACATTACTGTTACAGTAGAAGTGTCACTACTGCCATAGTATCTGTTATGGGAGAAGCGGAAGTCTTAATGCATCACAAAAAATGACAAATGGACACATAGATCCTTCTTGCAAATATGGTAAGAATCTTTGACTGACATGTACAAGCTGGTCTAGTTTATTTAAGTTTATTTCTTTTTTTACTTTTTTTTTACAATGTTCATCTTGGAGGGATGAGACACTGATCATCTGTAAGGCAACAATGGCAAGGATTAAACCACTAGAAGGGACCAGCAGGTCAAAGTGTCTGACTGTTCAAGTCAATATAGCTGCAAGATAGTCTGGCTTGTGAGGCTCGGTATTGAGTAGACTGTTATTTTACCATCTATTCACTCCAGATTATCTTGGTTCAAATCCACACTGTTGTAGTTGGAGAAAATGAATAAGGTGAAACTTAATTAGACACTTACCGCCAGAGGGCTCATCAATTATATGAGAATGTGATGCGCTTGTCAAGCTCCTGAAGGTGCAGTGAGGGTGTGGGTGGTCTGATTCAGAGCGGTTCCTCTCCAGTCTGCGTGTGCCGTCTCCCTCCACAGTAAGGTGGGCTGTAGGTGAGTCACAGCACAGCTCATCCTGCCATGGGACGTCCAGGCCGCCTCCTTGGAGAGAGCCTCCATCCACAGGCTCCGAACACACAGTACCTGGTCACACAGACGCAGGGAAGTTAACTTAGGCTTTACACATATTGACAGGGTATCTTTACATCTTGAATTCTGTGTTTTATTTCTCTTCACCAGGCATAGTCACATTATGGGAAATATGTTTTGATTTGACTGAAGAACTGATACAAAAACTATTTCCCCAGATTGTAACAAGTGTCAGTTGAACAAAAATACTTAAATTTCAAGATGCCAAGGTCTCCCTTTGTGCCAGCATAGAAACCAATTTGGATGGCTTTTTGATGAAATCACTGAAACCATAGCTCTACAGTCGATCACATATACAGTATATTCATATGTAAATTCAGGAATGGAACATCCAGGGAGTGGATTTTGAGCAATAACCCCGGCTGCAATATTTGGCTGCATCTCCATAATATTATTTTTGCATTTAGTCTGAAAAACTGGCATGAAAGAGGTTTGACATAATTTGACTTACGATCAACACGAGAAAAATGAACAAGCAAAAACATAATGTAGCAGACACAAACAAGGGCATCAGTTTCCTTACTTATTACACTAAACATATTTCAGCTGTTGAAGCCGTGTTTGAGTCCATCCTGCTGGCAAGATCTATCAGTGTTTGATGTTTGATGAGCAACAACAATAACTTTCCTATTAAACTGAGGTCGCTGAAGCAAAGTCTTCTCTCTCCTACAGCCTTTGTATCACAACCTCCTTTCACTCAGAACACTGTGGATTTGAATACTGAATGTTGTTCTGCAAGCACTTCAATTGTGTTCAATGTCAACGTGTTTCTGCAAGGCGTGATTGATTGCCGAAATTGCGTCCCACATGAGGAAAATTTCTGTAGAATGTTTTTGGGACAAAGCCATGGCAAGGATGATGCTTTGAGATTAAATTAGTTTTGGAGATATGAGTTATGTTCAGCTTCAGTCCAATTCTACCATACAGTCTGGTATACAGTATGCTACAAAAACCTGTTAGTAGAAATGTGTTGTAAATTAAATCAAAATATGAAACTTTTTTTTGTCTCAGCTCCTCCTAAATTGGTAAAAAAAATGTCTCAATCCCCTTATTAACATGTCACTCAATGTTCTATCATGAATCAAAGATGAATCCTGAATTACTACACCCAGGTGAATTCATAGAGTTAAAGGAAGGAACAAGGTTTAGATGAAGGCTGTTGGGACATCCTGTACTCCCAGAGAATGATGAATGATTGTGGTGTGAACCCAGTCACTGATAGTAAAATTCTGCTTTCTCCTTTATATGTGTATTTTCTGTTCCCTAAAACAGTTTCACAATGTCAACGACTGTTTGAGAGACGTTAAGCTGCAATCTGAAAGGCGCTGACAGTCTATCTGTATCTGTCTACAGGAGTCAGAGTGGGAGGGAGGCAGACACAGAAAGACATTGTTGTGCATGGGTGATGTTTACTGACTTGATCCCAGCTGAGAAGCATCTTGCATGTTTGACATTTGGCGGTGGATAAACCATATTGTCATTAAAGTGTACTGTGGTTGTTATATTGGCAGCTATCGCCTCCTGAGCTGTACACAGGGAAAATCTGTCTACTATATACTTTACTATCTACTATAAGGTGTGTCTATATGATCTCAAGGAATCAAGCTGGTATTTGTTGTATGCGTCATGTTGGTCTTCACTCTACAGTACTGGGAGATTATATGGACTTACACATCATGTACAGTATCACCTCTTCAAAACCCTAGTATCAAATAAATGTCATGTAATGAAATGTCAGTTCACGACCGCATTTAATAAACAATAACTGAAAGAGCATTGGAGGCTTATTATATCACACTGAGCTGTTCAAATTAGAGGAGTTGGACATTTGCCCCATGCTGCTTTTAGTTCACTCTTAGAATTATGTTCTATCATGGTCATTTTCACCAAAAAAGGGAAAGTTTTTTTGAAGCAAACCCACGTAAGGAAAGCTTATCTATTATTTGCAGCAGTGAATGAGTTTTTTTTTTTTTTTTTAATCTATAAAGGCCGGAAAACTAGCAGAGCCTGGGGGAAGCCATCGCAGACGGCTGAGAGATGATAGAGGTTGCTGTGTCGGAGCTGGGACTCACCATGGGAAACGAGGAAAATATGCACCAGGAATGTCAGCATTGTGGACCGAACCCTGGAGAGAGAGAGAGAGAGAGAGAGAGAGAGAGAGAGAGAGAGGACAGGATATGGAGGGATGGACAGGGAGAGAGGAAAAGAGGAGGGAGAGGAGAGAAAGAGAGAGGCAAAAGAAAAATGTAAAGACAGAAGGACAGAAAAACAGAAAGAGTAAGTAGGCATAGACAGAAAAGTATAAAGCACAAACTCTCTCTCACTCTCTCCCACCATCACTCCTTCCCTCAACATTTGACTCCCTCAGCTATTGTCTGATACTGTCTCTCTTTTCTCTCAATCACTCACTCTCTCCATTTTTTCAGTCGAGTGAATTAAAGAGCTGCAGAGAGCTGATATGGTGGGAAAGCAGCGGTGGAAGTTGCGGTCGGTACACATGCCACTGTCAGCGATCCAGTGCCAGGGACTTTAGTCACAGTTCCACAGTACAGTGGAAGAACTGGTGGACCAACTTCTTTACAGGCCTAATGACTCATCTGCCATACAATGTCCCCTGTGAAGCGTTGCAACACAGGACAGAAGACACTAGTTTGCATTGACACCAGTCTTCATGTGCTAATGGGCTGTAAAACACACACACACACACACACACACACACATACATGTATATACACTTTCAGGTACACTACCAGTCAAAAGTTTGGACACACCTGATTGAATGTACTATGTTTTTCATTATCTTAAAGCCATTTTGATCTAAAGGCTTATGTTTAAATGCTTGAAATTTGTTTCTTAGACAAATATAAATAGTAAAGTTGACGTCTATGTATGAATTTCTTTCCAAAGCCTTTGACTTTCTATCAAGGCAAAGGGCGGCTACTTTAAAGAATCTAAAAAAGAATAAAAAATAGAAGACGGTTTTGATTTAACACTTTTTGTTCAACACATAGTTTTGATGTCTTTACTATTATTCTAACGTGAAAAATAGTAAAAATAAAGAAAAAATGTGTCCAAACTTTTGACTGGTGGTGTATAACTACAAGCTATACATGCCAATTCAGGCTTGTGCCTTATTTATCTTAAGTTGTACTGCAGTACTTACATTATAGTGTTCATGGCTTAGTGAGCATGGCCTGGGGCTTGGCTGGGATGAATCTCACTGAGGAGAGAGAGAGAGAGAGAGAGAGAGAGAGAGAGAGAGAGAGAGAGAGAGAGAAGCAAAAAAAAGCCTTCAGGGAATGCTTGAGATGATGACACACAAGGATTTGAGGCAATATTGTGTTCTGACCCCAGCAGGAGTGAGGACTTACAGCGCTCCATCTAAAACCTGCAAGGAAATAAAAGGGTGGCAGAGGCAATTTTCCAGCAGAGACATTATTAGACAACAAAGGGTTTCTCAGACGAATTGTATTTCAGAGGCAGGTCCTTCACTGATAAGAGCGCCTCCCACTCTCTCATCCTTTCACTGGTAAAATACTCCAGCTGTTCATTCATGGCTAAGGAAACCAAATTCTGGCGCGCAGCACAGCGATGGGACTTTGGAATATCGTAGTGAAATCACTTCTCCATCTCCTCCATGCCTCTGCTGTCTGCAGGTCAGCACCATGTGTGTCATTTCCAAGGCCTTCAGTTAGATAACAACAAGCTATTTGCTTTGTTCTCCCACCTGAGAGGCACCGCTACTTCAAAGACGCACCATGTATTTTCTTCTAGAACATGTCTGACCATGAATGTCTGATCCAACCAACCAGCATTTCTTTAATTAAGAGATTGTGCGCTTTATTTTGGTAACATTGCCCTTCTTTTTTCTTTTTTTGTTTGTTTTACACTTGATTGTTCTTCATTATATTTTTTCCATCTAGCTTTTCCTGCCCATGTTTTTATTCACTGTGAAGTGCTTTCTCTTTTTTTCTATTGTTGTTTAGAAAGGTGCCTCAATTAAGAGTATTAACTACTGTTGATAATGTTTTTCTGATTTTCACCAAAGAACAAGAGCAGAAAGGCCCAGTAGTGGATGTGTTGCAGTTTAAAACAGGCCAGTGACCACAGCTATTAATTAATTGATATGCTGGATCACAACAAACACAGCATGCAGTGAAAAACAGAACGATGGACCGCTGCCATGGTGACACCTGCAGTGTGTGTACATCCGAACATGTACATGCATGTGAATGTGCTGAGTAGTGTGTGTGTGTGTGTGTGTGTGTGTGTGTGTGTGTGTGTCAGTGAGTGTGTGAGGTGAGCACGTGTAGATGTGTGCATGCATGTGAATGTGGTGTGTAGTGTGTGTGTGTGTGTGTGTGTGACCCATGGCATATCCACTGGAAACAACAACATCATGTCAAGCAGCCATATCAGCATGAGGACTGACTGCATGGGTGAGGGCATGAAGTCTTTTCCCACATACACACCTGTCCTCAAATCCAGGTGTGCAAAACAAGCCTTACTGATTTACCCTCTCTCCATGACAGAACACACAGAGACGTAATGATGACCCATTGTGCAGCAAGGGTGCCATGTGTATCACTTCTCTAGAAATATTCAAAGGGGAGAAAAATGATAGAAAACATCTGTGATGCCCATTAACTGGAACAGGAACATTTATGATTAAGCGACTGTAAAGCATCATCATGAGCTTGGAATGGAAAGGTTCTATCTGACATTTTTTTTTTTTTTTTAAATCAAGAATTATCTATATATAATGTTACTTTATGCTTGTGAGGTGTTATTTTGATAATATCACTCCACTTTTTCATGATAATAATGGTTAGGTTAGGATTATAGGCTTAGGCTACTTGCTGGTTTACCAACTAAATCATTAGCTTTCCGACATTCTCATAACCCAGAGTGAAGCCAGGATTTAATAAAAAATAATTTAATATGAATATGGTAATATTAAAATCCAACTTGCGAGATTAGCTTTCTGATGCGCTATAGCTGGCACTAGCTAGCCAAGTCTAGCTACATAGCCTATAATCAGTATTGTATCCTAATAGGTTATTTTTCTTTGTCTGCTGACAGTATGTATGGATGTAACCAATCTAATGTTTACCATCCCAGTTAACACAAGAGTATTAAGTTAGCCAGTTGGATGTTGAATTCCTATCAGAAACAGCAGCTCCAAAGATGGGTTTAACCAAGATGTGTAGCTTATATCTTTAATTATTTTTTTAATGATGATCCAATTTCCTACAGTGCTAGGATTTTGATATTTTGTATTCAAAGTGTCATCAGGGTGCAGGCTTGTTGAGCTATAATGATAGATTTCACCAGCCTCAATAACAGCTTTGCCAGCTGGGATGTCAAGTGTTTGAAATGTCTCAGATCTGCTCTTCCCAGAAAGAACCTTTCTGTCTCCTATTTAAAGTGCTGCATTTTTGGAATGGCTAATGTCTGTGTGACTGCCTTATTGGCCCCTATTTCCTTGTCTCCTTTGGAAACAATAACATCCTTGATCAGCTGAACTATCTTAAACTCCATTGTTTTTCCATGTACAGGGGAAGCTCTGCCCCTCTACTGTGGCCCACGGGACTCCAGCCCAACTATTCATCCCGGTCTGACTCACTCTCTGCCAGCCCCGCTACACTGCAGGCGCGCCGGGGCTTGCAGCTGCAGGATACTCCTGACGTCTGACTAGTTGCTCTCTTAGTTGTTTTTCACTAGTTTCTGCACGGAGAAACAGCAAAAATGCGAGACATGTCGTTTGATGACTTAACCCACCAGTGGGGATCCCCATCGTGACAAGTTTCACTTTCAAGAAGTGAGGGGAAAGTGTCCCCATGAAAAGAAGAAATGCTATAATAAATTAGAATGGCTGTTATAGCCTACAAATATCAAAACGCAGAACGACATTTCCCTATAAGAATGTTATAGGATTATTATAATGAAAGCATTAGACACGGAAAATACCATTAAGTAAGATGACCACTATAAACTCACTATGAGTACCACAGACACACTATAAGTCCCTATATGAATATTACAGTTGATGCACAGTAAGCGGCAGGAAAATTTGACTGAAAGGAGAAGAACCAGTTACAGAACAAACATGTAAAGTGAGATAGAAACTCATTTGTGGCACCCAAATAAAAAAAATGAAGGAAACTATCAGTACCAAGAAAAACATTCAAGCTGCCAGCCCGTCAGGACAGGGTCATTTCGCACCTCTGTAAGAAATATCTAAGGAATGCTGCCCCCTGAGCTTGGCAGCGCTTCATCTGAGAATATTACACAAGGTAAGATTAACTACGAGAACAGGGAACAGACTGATCTGGAATATGACTGCATCCTTACTTCGCTCCGGCAGGTCTCCTGTGGTTTTCTGTCCCAGCTCTTTTGTCCAAGTCGCGCAACTACACAGTTCAGGTAAGTTTGAATCCTCATTGAATACTCCTTTGGGTGGGTGTGTGTGTGTGTGTGCGCGCGCGCGCTTTTCTCAGGGAAGCGTGTCCATGGCTGAGGCTCTACCGGTATAGTGATATCGGAGAGATCTGTTCTCACTGAAATAAGTTGTTTTTCCTGTCACACACGCACACGTTACTGCAGTTTCCCTGACGTAAAGCTCAGCTCGTGTGAGGCTCTCGGCATGGGAACTGAGGCTGAGTACAGAGCTGAATGGGGAGGGAGGGAGTGTCCGCTCCGCAGACAGCGACCAGCCCACCAGGCGCTAATGCTGCATTCAAGGACTCCTCGTAAACTCCTACTCCTTAATGTGCAAGTCGTAGCCTACTTGATATAATGCCACTTCTTGTCCCAGCATTCAACATTCCACAATATAAAAAAAAAATCCATAGGCACAAGGCTACTTTACAGCGGCAGAATGAAAGGGACAAAACAAGTAGCCTATCGGGCAAGTAACTGATTATTTATTAGCCAAAAGTAGGTTATATACGTGACAACTAAAATTTACAGAAACATACAATAATGCTGATTATTTACAGAGAATGCATAATAATAACATAATAATAAAATACGCTGATTTTACCATCAGTACGGCTTCCATGCTATTTACCCCCTCAATGTCACATCTCGGGAACTTGTGTATCAGGAAATTCCCACTTTCTCAATCGTACTTACCATTGATAGGTCCCTCGTGCGCACAACTTGTAATTGCGAGATGTTCAACAGCACTTGAACGCAGCATAATATCAGCGTGACAGTCGACTAGTGTGACCCCGAGCTCGTCAGGTTTGTTACCTGTTCTTCCATTTCAAGTAAGATTAACCTCTCCTTGCTACACGTGCACTCTCTAGTAGCCTATAACATATTCTATGGTCTGAATCACTTTAAAAATGGCACCGACAATATAAATTCGGCTACTCAAGAATTTTACATTATTGGTATTGAAGCCGAATTTTTGAGTCTCTTTTCCCCTTTATATATTTCACCATTTCAGGAGTCTTACTTAATGTATTGATTATGATAGTCATGATGCGAGGCTATCTAACACGAAGCGGAGGCAGTGATCTCACCAACAATGATGTCATGTAATGCAATAAGTGCACAGAGAGAGCATGACAGAACATTTATAGACATGTACAGTCACATGGATAAGTGGCTCACAGAATCACTGATGTAGTGATGTAAGGACACCTAGCCTAATTACACATATCCACTTACATTACACTTATGTCACTTACACATACACTAAAGAGTCACTGGTATGTACTTTTTAAAAAACAGGCTGATGTAAATGTGCTGTTTACCTATCATTTCTTTTACATTACTCTTGGGGGTTGGCTCTCATGCTCTCTGTTGATGGTAAATAGAATGCTGGCAAGAATGCTGAATCAGGAAAAACAACACGATAGTAAAAGCTCCAAGCCCCTCTCTTACATACATCCTCTCTCTCCGTCAGGCTGTTTTTCTCTCTCCTCCTCTCTCTGTCTCTCCATAGTGCTAAAAAAAAGCTGACTACTGAGGAACTACGGAAATGCCATTATCTGTGAGAAACCCACTTCAGCCACACAGTAATGTTCCAGAAGTCCATCACATAAACATTCCTTGCCAAACATATGGCAAACTGGAGTCTGTAGGTAGGCTACACACACGAGTCTACCGATCTCACTCAGGCTACTGCTGACATTCAAGTCAGAGACGGCTGTGTTTGTTTGTTTTTTGCCAAATGAAAGTTCACCTAAATGTTCCAGTCCTGAACAAAACTAATTGGCTCATTCCAGATGATGGATCCCTGCCCATGCCGCCGAGCCTACCTCCTTTCCTCCTTTTCCAAATGCAAACAGTTACTCGGGCTATTAATCAGTTATTTGAATGAAGACTGCGGCAACAGAATGTGCAGTGCTGACATGTAACGGCTGATACATATAAATAAATACATTCAGCCTGTCAGCCCCTGTCGTCAAGTGCATCTAGAAGCTGAATGTGTCTTTGCTTCCTGCACCAGTGTGAGTCACCAATCAGAATTAAAACAGAATTAAAGATACAATCTGCAATTTATTTGATCATCAACATTTTGGGTATATTTACATGTTCTAGAAGGGTTTTGCTCATACTGAACAGTATATCAAAAATAAGCCCCATCCATCATAACTCAAAACACAGGTATATTGTGAACCAGGGTATACAAACATAACACATAAAAACAAACCTTTTACATCCTCAAACTCATGTTTGCTTGTATAATTAATCAAAAGCTCAGACAATACATTAATCAGTGAAAAACTCTCTTCAAGCCAATAAATCCCTATGTAAACAAAGCCAGTATTGGGGTGAGAGTGTTTCAGTGGGCGGCACAAACTGCAATTACGATAACATTAATCCTAGCAAGGCTGGCTTGGTCCAAGATGTGCTGTTTGGGAAAGACCATTGAAGAAAGTTGCATGATAAACACTGACAGACAATTCTTTTCCTCCAAAAATGCATGCTTTATTAATCTTGGCTGGATTCCTTTACATTCCTCCAATGTTTTCTTTCAGATTATTCTGTTCAATTTGTGGACAGTTAACAATACACAATAGTGACACAATAGTTCTTCATCCTTAATATAAGAGCCTCATACTCGTCTAAGCTCCTGGGAATGTCAGTATGAAATAGACACGGTTCATTTCTGTGCTAGCATGGTGGAGAGAGTAAGCTCATTAGACCTAGCCTTGGTAAATAATGGTTGAGAAAAAATACAGTAAAAAGTACAGTTTTAGCCACCGGTTAGGAAAAGAGAAGCCTTTCAGAGGAGCACAATTCTCATCACCTTGATGAAAGATGTTGAAGGACTGGAACCACTTGACATTTTTAGCATTGCAACAAAGCTAAACTGCAAAATTCAGATGGGGATATTGACAATTTGCTCTCTCTCTCTATCTCTCTCTCTCTCTCTACCTCTCTTTCTCACAGTGAATGAGCGTTAATGTGAGTGAATATCATGATGACAAGTAAGTGACTAGTCTATCTGTGGGTGTGAATCTTAATTAACTGGGGGTGTTAATTTACTCTAGCAGCAATATAATATCCCACATATCTAATTCTGCTTACTGCTTTATTTTTATGCTATCATCGGATAATACACAGTGTAAAGTGACAGGAAAAATGGAAACGAATGACGGGCCAACAAGCCAACGTGATATAGGTCTTTGTCTCATGCCATTGGAAGTGTTTGTTATAGTGTATGTGTCTTTTCCCTAAGCTCCACAGATCGCCCCTAAGCATTACTTAATGTTTACAAAGGCTATATT
Source organism: Centroberyx gerrardi (assembly GCF_048128805.1). Classification (NCBI taxonomy): domain Eukaryota; kingdom Metazoa; phylum Chordata; class Actinopteri; order Beryciformes; family Berycidae; genus Centroberyx; species Centroberyx gerrardi. Next base: position 23,603,840 of record NC_136005.1, read on the forward strand.
CCTTAAAGTACATAATGTAGTGTAATAGAATCGCTGATTTAGCCGCAAATGCCTACTTACACTGCCTGAGTTTGATCTTGCACCCAAAACATTTTTGTGTGTGTCACATTTAAACTATGTCTGTGTGTGTGTGTGTGTGAGAGAGAGAGAGAGAGAGAGAGAGAGAGAGAGAGAGAGAGAATGTTCACCGTCACTACCAAACTTTATGACGTAGAAAGGATTTGCGTCTTTGCGTGCGTGGAGAAGGAGGAGATTTATTTCCATATAGATTCCCTCACCTGCGTCATCATGGAGGCACATCGTTACACTTCCACAGCCCACTGGTTTTTATAGTGATGGATTTGGCTCCTTATTGTCAGCAGCCTGGCATGGCATCCTCTGAGTATGCCGCAGTGACTGTTGGGGTTTATTAGCATTTGGCCATTCGTTTGATTCAATCACATCCAGAATCTCTTCACAGGAACAGAGGGCAACCGCAAAAGAGACGATCAAGCATGATTGAGGAGTGTGGGACTGTATGTAGTGAATGTTATTGTGTGACAAATGTCGGCTTTTAACTTTGTCTACACTGAATCACCTCTGATGACATGACAATTAAGTATTATATCTTTGAATGGATATATCTCTCCTTTTCTATGGGTAATCAGCTATCCCACACAACCTCCCAAGGTCTGCAGTGTGTAGGTGTGCACACACAGCCAGGCGAGGGACAGGTACACTCAGAAAGGTGTGATGCCAGCAAGAATGCTCACTTCAGTCAAATGAAAAACCATTTGCGTCAGCATTTAAAAGCTTTTTCTAACATCCCGTCTTGTAAAAGACTAATGGTAGAAACGCTACGCTCTAATTCAAGACCATGCTTTTGAATTCTCTCAGTTGGTAGAATGGTCATCTATTTTGCTTTTGAAAACTAGGACATAGGCTATGCCAGCATGAATGATGGACACTTGAAATATAAGATTTTTGTGGGATGATGAGAAAAAAACAAATAATTATCATCTAGTCCAATCACAAAACATAATGTTGGATTTACTGAAAAACCTGCAGAAAATCATTGATGTCATATTTTTTGATAGGAGCTATTTATTTTTTTACAGTGTAAAAACTCAGCAGGCAGACACTTTCACTCACACTAATAACCGACCTTACTCACAAAGTCAACATACTGTGGATTCTAAAAAAGGTCTTTTGAAAACACTAATGTGCACTTAAAACCGGTACTCAAGGCTCATAAGGAAATTCCTGCAATCCATGGCCTTCAACAATGCTCCTTCATCTCCTCTTAAAACCCCCCTCACTAAATATGACCCACTCCTGTACAGCACAACACTGAAGAGATGGGAAAACGTGAGATGCACCGCCTGAACTCAGGTTAAAATGCACGCTCCAGTGATCAGAGAGGTGAAGCACATTGCAGCGGCATCAGCCATGCATTTAAAATGAAGAGGTGACATCATTCCCTCCGCTGACATCACCCCACCCTGTCTGCGAGGATGACATCATCCTCTTGGTATGTAATCCTCCCATGAGGATGGTGGGTGCACACATGATCTGATTAATTATTCATGAGCGGCTTCCCCCGTTTGAAGTGCAGAGCCAAGGAGAGCCATTTTTACACGGCAGGGCCCAGGGGGATTTCTCAGAAAGAGCCTACTCACAATGTTGATACAGAAACAAAAGCTTGATTCAGTTAGTTAAGGTGATAGCCAAGCTGTCACATTATCTCTCTAGGCAATGAGGACATAGCCCACAAAAAAAATAATCCTATGAATCCTATGAATATTGTCTGGGAGGAAATTGAGAGACATAGCCTTCAGCATGTGACTGAACACGGCTGCTTGTAGAACACTGTGCTATCACAGCAGTGTGTAAGGATGCATGTCTCTGTCTTCCTTCATTACTGGACACCACAAGCAAGACAACACACAGAAGAAAGCACAGCAAGGGCAGTGGTTGAAAGTCATGATAGAATACATCTGCAGATAACATCATGATGCTACTGGGCAGAGAACTGCAAACAAGAGGTAGAAAACAATGATTGATTTTAAAGGAATTTCAATCTCCTGGCTCAATAGTCCCTCTGAAAAAACATGGAATTGTTTTTTCTAGTGAAGAGTGTCAGGAGAGATGGGAGAGTGAAGACGACTCAAGCGAGGTTCTGACCTAGATTTCAACCCTTGTCTCAATTGTATGATACACATCTTAGCCTGGGATGCCTCATACATGATGTTCCTCTGAAAAAGGGCAAACACTTTTACTGTGCTGGCAACACAGTACACACTTACTGTATATCATCATCGTGTATATCAGACTTTCTTTTGGTATCGCTGCCTTGACCCTGCCCACATTCTGCAGCAGCTTTGAATTTTGATGTCAAGTAATGGCCATAATGTGATGAGACATTATGGCTGGTGATGGTCATTAGGTTTTGTTGCAATGACACATATGCTCTTACAGTTTATTATATTACAACCATGATTTAAAAACAAAAACAAAACAAAAAATTAAAACATATTAGTACCATTGCTCTACAAAAATCTTGTTTCCTTTTCTCCTTTTCAGCAAAGGAGAAAAGGAGGAAAAGCACATTTTGCTTCAACACCCATGCATTTTGACATCAGAATGCATGACTAATGGTTAGTTATGGACCATGGGTGAAAACCTTCCATAGAGGTGGGAAAATTATTAGTTGTCAAAAGAGGTTTCTGTGAGACACAACACAGAAGATTTACCACCTGACCAGAGGCAGACTGTCCTCTGGCATCCATGAGTTTGCACAGCTATAAATCTGTGCAAGTAGCTAGTAGATGTGTGTTATTTCAGAACTACACCTCTCTGCTCCAACACCTGTGATGGAGAGACAGCAGGTGTGGCTATAAAAGGTTGTCACCTCCTGGCCAGGATGAAATGCCAAAACTCCTCACCAAAAAAAATAAATAAAAAGACAACAAACCTAACCCTACCTTAAATCAAACCTAACCGTACTTGAACTGAAACAGATATAACAAATGGAGAGCATCACATTTCAGAGATATTTTTCTGACTTTGAAGCTGTCTTTATATAGCTGACCTAGCTAAAAATGCTGTAGCACAGCCAGGACAGAATTCATCATGATCAGTTTCCACCTTTTACCCAGTATGAACATGGATGAGTTGTGTGATATCGTTTTAAAACTAGGATATTTATACTTCTGATAGATTCAAGATGTTTCCGTTAATATTTCTAGCTTGCTAGCTAAACTACTTGAATCAAAACCAAGTCTGTATTAAGCTAGCTTTGTTTTTTTTCCCGGTTCTTCCTCACCTCAAGTAGACGGCACCTGACTGTTTGCCACAGTTTCCCACTGATAGCCCAACTTCCACACGCAAGAGAGGACCAATACGCTTCTGTATACTGTAGGTCTTTTGTGTCTCATGGTGTAACTTCAGTCAAATGACCCTCCACTTATGTCTTTTAGTGAAACTGACCGCTCAGACTCTTGGCAGTCTCTTGGCAGTCTTCTATCAGGCTGAACAAGCTACAGAGTTCCTCAGACTTGTTGGATGTGTTGTGGCAGGTGAGACACTGACCCACATAAGCCTCACAGCTCTCTAAGCTCGGTTGTTGTTTTACTGCCTTCATTTTCTACTTTCCAAGGTGCAAGAGATCGAGTGTCACGTTTTTCTGCTTTCCACTTCAAAACACATGCACGTTGATTTTTTTTCCATCATGTTTCCCGCAAATACGAAAAAAAAGGTTTGTATTAGTAATTTCTGTGTGTTTTCGTGTTTGTGGAAGGTCGGTGTGCTAGACATCTTTCTTGTTTCCATTGGCGCCGTGTCCATGGTCACAACTATGAGTATCCCTGTGTGCCACGGCCATACTGAGACGGTTACAGCAACCTCCGGCCACACTGAAACAACTGTTCACACCAAGGCCTGTCGAGCATGGGGAAAACTTTATTAATGTGGATGGGTGTGAAAGTGGACCAAACTAGCAACTCTGTGGAAATATGCCTGCCTGTTTACAAAAGTGCTTCTCTCATCTCAGCTTTCCAATTTTTAATTTTTTTGACAAAAGGTGACGTAATTCCTGGGGATGAGCCTGAATTTGAGTGCATGTGTGTTTATATCGTGCATCAACTACATAATCATATTAGCAGCGTGTGCTGATGAAGTTTGATCTCTTTTCCAGAGCACAACCGGATCAGATGTCACCTCAAAAAAGCCAAGCCTGCTAAAATACTAGCTGACATGAATTTCGGTTAATGCCGCCCAAACCTATGAAATGAAACAGGCCGATGGATTGGGAGCCAGAGAACAATAAAAACCTGCTGATGTGTGCCGTGCTGACATTTGTGAAACGTTATTGGGATAATCCAACACAGTGTCATAAAAGTTCATGAAATGAGCATGAACTCTGAAACGCAGATTACGTGTTGTGGACATTTCATTCCTCTACCACAAATCAGATGTAAAAGCACGAATTGGACCTTTTTCACCTGTTTGTCACTAAAAGCTTCATGAAAGTTCATGAAAAGCTCGGCTAACGGTCAGGGTTAGGCAAGCAAAACAACTTTGGTTATACCATGGTCTGGGTGAATACTCGATTCTGATTGGCTGCAGGGTGTCCATTAATTCCTGATAATGGACACCTACTAAATTCAGTATTCCGCGGAGGCATCCCCTCCCCGCCTCCCCATCGTCCATTAATTCCTGATAAAGGACACCTCGTCGGGCATTATCCCTTACTTAAGGTTAGGATTAGGTTTGGCAATTGAAGCAATTTGGTCAAGGTTAGGGTTTAAATAAGAAAAAATGGCTGAAAATCAAAACTTCACTCACAATAGAAAAGTTCTGTGCATGAGTTGAGACTGGAACCCAGGTCGCAAATGCACCCTTACTTTACACCACGCTATTTAAGTACTACCTGTTTGTAGTCGTGTCTCCTCCAAGTAATCCTTCCCTGCTGGGAAAACACGTCTCTCACTTCTTTGCGCATGAAACAACGTATTTGCATTTTAAGACACTGGACCCATTCCACAAAATTTCGGGAAACCAGGTAGTAGTTTTCCACTTTTCAATGGCTGCTTAATCAAATTAACAGAAACGCTCTCATATTCAAAAGCTGCAGATGAGACGCAGCACCTGCCAAATATCAACTCCTGGGAGAGAGAGAGAAAGACGAGGGAGGGAGGGAGTGCCAGAGACGCAGAGGGAAAGAGAGAGAAAAAGGGAGAGAAGTGAGAGAGTGAGTCAAGGTAGCGTGTGCTCAAATCACCATATGGTAAAACAACACTAAAGCCACGTGTCCAGTTCATTTTCCCCATGCACTGACATTTAGAAATGTCCTATTACTGTACATGACACACAAACCCTCCACCACTCTGCCCTCTCCCTCACTCTTCCTCTCACTATCCTGCTCTTTCTCCCTCCTCTTCTAGTCTCTCTATTGTTTTCTCTCACTTCTTTCCCTCTTCCCATCCTCCCTCTCGCTCTCTCATGGAGGAACGCCTGAGTGTCGCAACACCAGTGGAGCTGAGCCAACGGTCATGTGCGTACGTACAACGCAGCGCCCTCCAGTAAACCCACCCAACCAACGCAACCGAAGACACAACTGAGAGAGAGACGGAGTGTGTGTGTGTGTGTGTGTGTGTGTGTGTGTGTGTCTGAGTGTGCAACCCAGAGGCTTCAGAGCGGTTAACAAGACAGCGGTAGCTAATAGATTTAATGGGTGTTATTAGGGACAAGACTCGTCGACTGGCACAAAACACAGTCCTGCAAGACACAAAGAGCCGGCTTGTTGGGATGTGTGGGTGTTGTGAACAACATCTGGTATCGACAACCGCAAGGCTGCGGGCTGAAGGCCTGTGATGCAACACTTGAAACGGGCCAGAGAAAAGGGCTTGAGGGGCAACATGAGCACTCATCCTGCTGTCCCTTCTTTCTTTCTTTTACTGTCTTTCTACCTCTCTGCTTCTTTTTCACACCCTTCTCCCTCTCTCTGTCTTTCTCTGTAAACACACATCAGCACACTCCGGAGCAGTGTGTGAAAGAAGCTGTGATGAAATGATAACCCCGTATTGAGCGTCTGCTTGCTCTCTGCACTGCCATAACTGCACCATTAAAGCATGATGGAGTCACTCATAAAAACACAGTCATTATGGCCTCTCCCTGGGACGCAACCTCCACCTTGTTTATACACACACACACACACACAGGCGCACACACACACATACACACACAATTTCCCTCGTTCACTTCTCTCCCTTGACAGCGGAGTACAGAAAATGTAGAATTAACACAGGAGTACCTCTCTCTCTCTCTCTCTCTTTTTCCATCTTCCCAGCCCGTGGAGAAAAGAAATATGGAAAGAATGAACAAATCAGAGGGAGGGAGACAGAAAGAGAGAGAAAGAGATAGACAGACAGAGAGAGAGGCTGAAAGAGAGAGAGAGAGAGGCTGAAAGAGAGGAAGAGAAAGTGCTTGAGCGATCCATACCCAGCTTTTGCGTCATCAGGTTTTATCGTCCCGACTTAGTGAGCCATCCCCATCCAGCCGGCACATTAAAGTAGCAGCTAGGGAGTCGAGGGGACTGACGACAGACCCGGGCTGCGTTTACACTGTCACACTGAAACAGCTGTGGAACTGCTTTGAAACATATTGCAGGGTTGTGTGACAAAATTTGAACAATTTCAACAAATCGCCCCTCCCTGATCCCATTAATGAACTTAAAGGGATAGTTTGGTTTTGGGGGAATTTGGCTGTTTTTACCAGACAAACTCATGGATGCCTTTTTTATGCCTCTACATGCAGTTTGAAGGTATGGGAATGGTTGACTTGACTCTTTGTCATGTGTTCATTTGTTCTAATAGACAACCCACTGAGTTGATCACTATTCCTGGAGTCAGTAGCAAGTTAGGAAATACATAATTCAAGCAATAATATGGTGTCTTGGGAAAAGGAAACAGGGTTTTCAGGGTTGAACACCCAAAGATGCACCACTGTAACATGACATGCCAGAGTTGTGAAGTTGCAGGTTTTATATGATGGGAGAGGCAGAGGGGAGGGTTGTGGGGTGTAATTGGTTGGACATTTTATATACACCTACTGGTACGGCATGAAGAAAGTAAAAATATACTTTTTTTCCCCCAGGAAGTACAAATAATGTGATTTTGATAGAAAAACACAAGAAAAAAAGTAGATTACATGGACAAATGAGCTGCCAAGAATTCTATTTGTATGGGTATCAGTGGAGAGTTTTAGTGTCTCGTGAAATGTTTTTGGGAAATTTTTGGTGGATGAAAATGATCAAATTTAAAGATTCCAGCACAAAATATAATCTTCAGTATTATACAGCCTCAATGCAAAAATATTGGCATCGGTATCAGCCTTCAAAAACCCATATTAGCCAAACCCTATAGTGCAAACACACAGAAATATGCATAAACAACTATGACAGCATAAGAACGTGCACTGATTAATAAAAAAGGGATAGAGTGGCGTCCATTGAGAAAAACCACCATGCGGTCACACCGTATGCTTACAAAGCGTAAGAGGCCGGGAATTCTCTTTCACAACTAGAAGGGCACTCGGAGAGCGCAGACCTCCGCCAAGGTTCGTGCTATCATTGCTTGTTTGTGAGTCGGATCCTGATCCGCTCCAAAATTGAATGGGTTCTTCCTTGGCCCATGCTACACCCTTCCCCTTCACCCTTCTTCCTTCGAAGTTTCATGAAAATCGGGCCAGTAGTTTTTCCGTAATCCTGCTAACAGACAAACAAACGGCACCGAAAACAGAACCTCCTTGGAGGAGGTAATAAGGGAGAGTGAGGAGAACAGAGGGATACCACAGGAGATGGGTTCCACACAGGGGCAGGTGATTAAAGGGGTAAAAGCACCATGCAGCTCTTTCAAGGCTCCGAGGCATTCACATTTCTTGGTAATCCCCACCCACCACTTTCCCCCCCAATGTACCACCGCTCCCCAACCGCCCTCCCATGTCTGCGCAGGAGCTCATGATGTTTTCATTCAGCGCCCGCCCACTCATAATAACGCAGTTTGCATCAGTCAAGCACCTGGCAATATCCACAGGCAGCTCTCTCCCTGAGTCACTCTCTCAGCAGTGGAGAAAGTGTCATTATAGGCCCCTTGAGTCATTCAACTGCTCTTTATTTTTCTGAATGAAAGTCCTCAGGTCGCGCAGGCTGAGGCTGAAGTGTCATTTGAGCGGCTTGAATCATGAATGCCGACAGCGTCTCAATTCAGCTGAGTGTCTAGAAGCTATGTTTTTTTGTTTTTGTTTTCTGACTAAAAGTGCTCCGTCGGCACAAACTGTTTATACTTTATGAATCAAACTCCCCTGGCTCGGGCCATAGGATGTCTCATATTGTTTTGTTTTGGGGTTTTTTCATTCTAATGTTTCCTGAATAAAATGTGGTTTGATTGCGTTCTGAATGAATTGTTTATTTGGCATATCAAGCCCATAAATACAGTGTAGTGTGTTTTTTTCTTTTTCTAATCAAGCTGTTGCTACACGAACATTTCAGATTTCTCAGTGAAAAAGTTTGCTAGCTACTGAAACATTGACTTGGGGGACTGAAGGACTGGCAGGTAGACAGACAGCTAGACAGATGGATAGAAAGAAGGAGAAATAGACAGATGCTAATGGCATGAAAACAATTTGTCTCAGCTTAAACCCGTGACCATTCAAACTACCTACACAGATCCATCGACAAACACAAGAGCACTCAGTCAGAAAGGTGTGTGAGAAAGAGAGGGTGAGTGAGAGAGAGAGAGAGAGAGAGAGAGAGAGAATAAGTGTGTGAGAAACAGGAACTGTGACAGACAGAACAGACAGAGATAATGTGCTTATGTGTAGAGGGGAAATTAAAGAGACACCAATAAAGACACAAAAGGAAAAAAGTGGAGAAAAAGCCACAAAACAAGTCATAGCAGGATGTTTCGTTTCACTGAAATGCCATGATTCAGCAATTAGGTAATTACCAATAAGAGCAAATCAGTATAAGTCTTCCTGGAACATTTGCCATTGGACATTTCGACCTGCAGCTAACAGCATCATTATTATCAACAACAGCTGAGGCAACGTTGGCAATGTTGCTGCTCAGCTCACAGCTCCATTTTCAGGGCATTTGGTCATTTGGTGCTAATTCTACAGTGATGAGTTGTAGCAGAGGCTCTTTAAGAGGGTAAGTGTTTCTTGTGGCTGCTGTGGAGCTGATGATTCACACTACAGCAGACAGGCATGAGAGAGTCAGACAGGGGATTGTAGCACATGGGCACCAGCATACTGGCAATAAATACTAGCTGTTGTTTGGGATCATGTACAGCACTCAGTTATGGAAGCTTCTTTCCTCTATGCCAGAAGAATTGAATTTGACAGGATGAAGACCCGTTTATCCAAGCCAGTATCTGATCTTGGAGATCAACTGGGACAGCGTAGGGTTAAAAAATCACTTTCTCCTTTTGCTCCTGTGTAAATTCAGCCAACGGGGTCTGGCTGAGCAAACAACACAGTGCAGAAACTCTCCATCACCATGGAGATCTCTGTGACCAAGATTTCACCTTTTGCATCCCCAATTCAAATAAACCAAACGGTCAAATGGGCAGCAAAATGACCATAGCTGCAGCTGTGACATGGGTTAAAAACAAGAGTTTCGATTTCTGTGTGAATCTAGCACTGGATTATTGATCTAGTCCAGCCTGGTTTTGCCTGGGGCTTGACTTGTCTGTCTCAGTGGCCACAGCGCCTGATCACAGCTTCCTGCCTGTCAATGAGATCAGCCGAGCCTTGGACACCAGTTTGTGCACGGAGGCTGTGTTTTCACTGCAGCATTACAATGGATTATGGCTGCAGCGGTTGTGCAACAACTGGACTCTTCTGAACTAAGATGCAACACTGAAAAATGTTGGCGCCAACTTTAATGTAAGTAAGTTACGAAGTGTTTCTGACATCAACATACAGTAAGATATGCAGCTAACTTATCCACAGTATAAGATGGAATTTTAGGGGAAAGTACAGACTTTTAAGTATGGATTTGTATTGGCTTCAAAGTTAAACCAATACAACTATAATAAAAAATCTCACCGTCCCTACACCTTTGATTTCTGATGACAAAAAAAGATGCAATGCTGTTCTGGTTTCTGCGGCTGCTGTCAGACTGACTCATTAAAAATTGAAGAAATGTGTGACGCTGCTGCAGGAACAATGGAGAAGAGAGCAGCCGACAGACAGCACTTTATCATAACAAAGAGTTCAGGGCAATTCATCTGCTAGAAAGAAAGAGAGAGAGGGAGAGAGAATTGCTGTTTCTTTACGACAGAAGGAAAGTTAGGAGAGTTTTAGCAAAGTGAGTGAAGGAGCAGAAATCCAAGGTCGAGCCTGCAGTGTGTGCCAGTCATTTCTCATCCCCAGCAAATGGCAACAGCAACCGCAAAAGTGCAACTGCGATGACTGAGCCTTAAACAAATAAGCACGATGCAGCATGACAACGCTCCTTTTGTCAGGTCAGGTGTGTGTCGACTTGTGCAGCGCGTCGGGAAAAAAAAACATAGAAGCAGTAGAAAACATACGTATATTCAAATCCATCTCACAGCTTTTGTTGCATCTCATAGGAAATGCTGCAGAGATAATATTGATAAAAACTAAATTTGCATACCGTTGATTACTTACCAACCGCCCCGCATCACCAGATCTCCTGAAGGTAGAAGAGGAAAAATAAAGACACAAAGAGAAGTTTGTCCTCACGCTGACATCCTGAATAGCAGCAGCAACTTGGGACTAAGGTTTTCCACAGTAAAGTCCCACAGACAGAGAGTTTTATGTGGAGCAGCGGGTGTGTGTGTAGTGCATAGAGTTACAGTAGACCAGCACACCTCTTCCTCGTTGGTCTCTGGGCATGAGGGGCTATTTCTGGCAGAGGGTGTCAGAATACACACCAATCACTCACAACGCCACTCACATACCAGGCATGTGCGTGCATGGGTTTACGCTTGTTTGTGTATGTGTGTGTGTGTGTGTGTGTGTGTGCTGTAGCTGTAGATGGGGATTTGATTTTTGGGGATAAGAGCCAAATGCCACCCCTACTTCACCCCTATGCCCCTGTTGACACAGCTATAGTTATAGCATTATTGCCAGCTTGGTAACTGCCACTGTAGTGTGTGTACTGTATGTATCCCCTTTACCCTTTTAGAAATTACTCTGGAGATAGTGTGTGTGTGTGTGTGTAGCTGTGGGAGCAAGGGGATTTCACAGATGTAAGAGCTAAATGCCAAGCCTACCCTTTGCCTTTTTAGAAATTACTCTTGGAGATAGTGTGTGTGTGTTTGTGTGTGTGTGTGTGTGTGTGTGTGTGTAGCTGTGGGAGCAAGGGGATTTCACAGATGTAAGAGCTAAATGCCAAGCCTACCTTCAAATCAAAGTTGCCCTCAAAATTTCACTAGTTGGGTTACAGAGGGCAGTGTGTATGCTTCAGTGTGTGTGTGTGTGTGTGTGTGTGTGTGTACTGAATGGGTTTGATCCCACAGCACCTCTGACCCACTGCGGTGTCAGTGGAGCCAAGGTCTGCCTGCTGGATCCAAAGGCCGTGTCATTTCACAACAGCTCCCTCCCCTGGGATACAAACCCCACTTTGTTTCCAGGGTTAGGGAGCAGTGGATAACAACAGTGTTTCTCAATGGAGTGGAAAGACCTTTGAAACAGTATTAAGACCATATGATGTTAAAACTAACTGTAAACTACACTATAAGAAAGACAATTCAATCTTGTCGGTTTAGGTGATAGATTCTCAATGTGGGGTGTCCACTGATTACGAAAAAAATGGCAACTCCAGTCTAATATGTAAAAACAAAAAAAACTGCAATCACACTACAGATACATTTGAAAATGCAGGTGATTGGTTGGTTAATTATTTGGTTAATTCTGTATAAATCATATAAAGTGGTTTTGATGAGTTGTATACAATAAAATATATATGAATTATATGCGTTTGTATACACACAACTTGACAGAATGAATAGTCATGGTTTATGACGAAGACAGAAAATGTATTTAGTAAACTAGAAAAAAATTTCCTTTCAACTTTATATTCTAAAGATTTTGATGGCAAGGCAATCCAAAAGTTCACCAAAGTAATCAGATTACATTTAAGAGTTAGAATAATTGTCCATGACTCCAAAAGAAGCATCAGTGTTCAATCAAGTATTGCATTGTGTGCAGATGCAGTGTGGCTACAGTGAAAAACAGATATCCCTCCTTTTCACATTGAATTTGCTTTGGAGGTGAATAGCAACATACCCCAACAACAGCCGTTCGATTTTAGGACCCAATAAAAAAAACTCTCAAATGTCTGTAAAAGTTATTATTAAAGTGTCATTGTTATTTTCCATCACAGCTGCACTTGTATCTAACCCATGCTTGTGAACTGGCAGAGCCAAAGGGGGCCCTACTATTTTTACACTACCAGTAAGGTACCCAGCTACAAACCTCTGCTGACTAATTACATGTCTGCATACAGTACACACATACAGTATATTGTATATTCATGTCTATATCCATATAGCTATGTGCATATTTGATGCACACCAAAAAATACATTTTAAAATTATAACTTTTCTGTTTTTGCTTTCACACATGCACATTCATGCACTTATTGGCCACTAACCCTGACCCTGACCCTGACCCTGACCCTGACCCTGACCCTGACCCATCCCAACATACACAGGCACCAGAACATCCTGTCTCAGTATCAGTATCTTTATCCTAGCTTTTATCCTGTTGGGCCACACAGGACAATGAAAGGCTTTGTGTTAAGTCCACAAAACAGAGTAAGGGGGGTTCAGTTTATTTAATGAGCCATGTGATTGGGAAGTCAGGGCACATACTGAACTTTAACTGCAGAGGAAGTTGGTGCAATTACAGTTTGTTTGAAAATATGCTAATGGGTGACTCAGCATACTGAGAGAGAGAGAGAGCAGCAGTAATAAAAACTATTCTCCTATGAAACAACTCTCATGAAAGCTTCTCCATCTTCAGAAGTTTCATTTTTAATTTTGATTTGTAATTGTTACTCTATCATTTTATGTACTGTAGACAGGTAAACTCAATGTGCTTCACATGGAACCAACAGAAGCAATATATTTAAAAATGTATAAAAATACAAAATGCATTACAAAACATTCATCAACCCCCCACCCACCCACCTAGACACACAGACACACACACACACACACACACATGCATGCACACAAACACACACACACACACGCAAACAACAGAACACACACACAATAAAGCACTGGATAAGAAGCTATTGTCAAAAGCCTGAGAGTTTTTTACGCCTTTTAAAAGATACAAGAGTTGGGGCACATCTGAGGTCATCTGGCAGGATATTCCAGAGACTGGGAGCATAATGACTAAAAGCAGCTTCACCAGATTTCAGTTTCATCATTGGAACAACAAGAAGCCCAGTGCCAGATGACCTGAGAGACCTGGTTGGCCCAATAACCAGTGAGCAGGTCTGAGAGGTATTATGGAGCGGGGCCATGTAGAGCTCTGTAAACAAGCAGCAGAACCTTGAAGTCAGTGCTAAAGCTCACTGGGAGCCAATGCAATGATCTGAGAACTGGTGTAATATGAAATATTTTTCATGTCCCAGTCAGAACTCTGGCTGAATGAGCTATAGCCGCCCCCGCAGTATTTTTGGGAAGTCCAGTGAAAGGGGCATTGCAGTAATCTAACCCATGCTAGAAATTAATGCATGTACCATTTTTTCAGAGTCTGACTGTAGCAAGAAACTTCAAGAAACTTTCATCCATAATAACACCTAGGTTTCAGACAGGGAATCTATAAATAAGCAGAGATTTCCTGCCTCTGTGCCTTCGCTCCTAGAACCAGAACCAATGTCAGCTGAAGAAAGTTTTGGGATGTCCAGAATCATCAAGACAGTTAATCAGTGTTGTAACAGGATCATTAGGGGATAAGGAGATGTAAAGTTGTGTATCGTCTGCATAGGAATGATAAAATATGTTGATGTTTCTGGACGGTGCAACCGAGAGGGAGCATGTAGAGACTGAATAACAGAGGACCAAGAATTGACCCCTGCGGGACCCCACACAAACTATGCCAACTTTCTCTGACATATAATCCCCAAGAGAGATAGAGAATGTTCTGCCGTTTAAGTATGAGGCAAACAATTTTAGAACAGCGCCAGCTAGGCCAACCCAATTTTCAAGCCTTGTAAGTAGAATGTTGTCATCCACAGTATCAAAAATTGCACTCAAGTCCAACAACATTAAAACAGAGATCCATCACCACTGTTGACTCTAATGCCAAAACACAATACATTTTGGTCATTTGTATTACATGATGCTGAAGTACTGAGACTGGATGGTGACTCATCAACCCCAGCATCGCTTCCCAAATCATAAACAAAGCCCCCTCACTTTGGAAGCCCACTCACAAAGAGCCTTGAGAGTGTAATGAGTGCATCCGCAGTGAAATTTCCCAGTCGCTACAATACAGCCTTATAATGATGATGGTGGTGGTGTGTTTGAGTGATTGATTAGTATATCATGGAGCACTGTCCATGGGGAAAACAGCAATGTCAATGAGGGCTAGATATGTTGAGTACAGCAGAAGGGCACTTATGCAAATGCAAAGCCCCACAGTACAGCTTACGGACTAAGTTCGCCTGCCTCGTGCCTCCAAACCAGAGTTGATAACCATAATGAGAAAATTCTCTCAGCAGCAGCAACTAGTGGCTATGGACTTTAAATGAGTTTGCTCTCTCTCCATCTCGCTGCTTCTCTCACAGTGTCGGTGCATGTAAACGTCAAATGTTTTTGGTGCTGAATGACTTACTCAGTAGATTTGTCACCCATTACAGCCAACAGTGTAGTCAAAAAAAATAAACAAAATAGATTAGATTTGTGTAAATACTAGCTCTAAAAGGGTCATTTTGGATAACAGCAGTAATGTGGGAAGAACAATTTACAGTTTTCTACACCACTGTTTGGTAGCAACACATTATCTTCTCAGAGGTGCTTGTCTTCCCCTCCTATGTTTACAGTAAAAATAAGTTACTTCCCTTCAAATAGTGACAGTATGTTTTAATTCAATGAAATAGGTTTTCTTAGAAATTGCAATGGATTATTACATGTTTGCATATTGCAGCTTTGAGTCCATTGGCAGCCATATTCTGCATCAGTTTTGGTAGAAAGCTCTCTCTCTCTCTCTCTCTCTCTCTCTCTCTCTCTCACACACACACACACACACACACACACACACACACACTCATGGCATACAATACAAAACAGCAGCAACACACCAAACTGACCATCAAAACATGCTAGTGGGTACAGGCCATTCACTGAAGAGGCCATCTGTGACTACCGTATGTTTATTTAATTCCCAGTGAAGTCCCATGGTGGAGGAGCAGCATCTCTGGGAACATGAACATCAGTTCTCAGCCTCTCAGCTGACTTTCAGGCAACAACAGTACATAGTGTGCTTGTACCATGAATCTAAGATTTGTTTTGGGTTTTTTTAAAACAATTAGTTATATGGAAAGCCAACTGGGCATGTGCGGCCTTCTCCAGGGACGTGCTGCTTCACATTCACACAGTTATACACATTCACACCTGGGAGCTTTCCAGTACAGCCTGTCTTTTTTCAGCCTGTTTTTTCAAAGCTGGCGTTGGCGTTAAATGAAGAGCATGTCGGTGTTGAGAATGTCTTTAAAACAAGCCTCTCTCTTTAAATTCAGTGTCATTTTTCTGCAAGCAAGTAAAATAAACAAAGTGATTAGAATAACTAAACAGTTTAAAACCGAGCTGTGGTGGAAGTCAGTGCGAGGACAAAGTGCAGCAGGTCCCCAGTCCTCATCTGGGCTGAGTACAGCATGTTTTCACTACACTGGCTTCAGCACATTTTCTGATAACATAACCCTGCTGTCAACTGGAAAACATGACAGTTACAATGTTGCTACGATGTTTTTTCACTTACGTGCTTGAATGTTTACATGGTTGTTTATAAATGTATTTACACAGCAAATTTCCCAGTGCTAATAAGCTGCTACAAGAGTTGATTTTTCCATGATCATTTTTGTGTTGATTTGAGAGTTGCTTGTCCACCCATAGAGCTGATATGCCTCTGGGGCGGCTGTCCACAACTATCCAAAAGTGTTTTCACACTGATCTGTACACTCACTTAAATTACCACTGACGATTTTGCTGTTTGATAAGTAAGTTTTAGGAACTAAGCACACGTTAACTGTATCCATAACCTATTGTATTTTTCTTAATACCTGAAAGGTTGACTTTTTGGAGATGTAACAAGCTTTTCTTCTGACAGTGATAATCAGCCTCTTCTACTTTGATGACAGTAACAAAAATTCTGAGACCGGTCTGAAAGAATGTCACTTTATTGAAGATTTAACATTCAACATCAAGAGTTTATTGCTACATGAACCAGGCTGCTAGGAGTTTGTCTCAGCATGTTGAAGATAGACACCTAATACATCAGACACACATAGATTTACCCATTACTATTTAGAACAAGATTAATCAATAAGTAAGTAAAATCCAACATATGACTTGGCTGGGTGAGAGCAGAAAACCTTTAGTGCTTTATGTTGCATATGGGTGGAGAACATGGAGGAAGGTTGCAGCTGATAATTCCCCATCACTTTTCAAAGTCAGCCTGCTTGCTGTCTAATGTTTTGCATGCTCTTTTTCCACGGGCCGCTTGTCGGTAATGATTTTCCTTGGAGGAGTAATTGATTCGTACTGTGAGAGAACTGCAGCTTGATTTTTCATTTAATGAAAGGCAAAACCTTGAAGACAGATACTGAATAGAAACGCTTTCTTAGCTGTCACGGAAGTAGTAAACCCAGCGGGAGATTGTAATCTCTTTAATAATTCACGTTTAATTTGAAAATCAAGTTTATTTGTCACATAGGCATTGATGAAAAAATAATATTCATCAGTCATCTAGTCTTCCCAAGTGTAACGTACTGCTGCAACACCAAGAATGAGATTTACTGCTAGAAATGAACACTAGGGCTTATTTAAGAAACATCCTCAAATAAAAAGCTACTGTTATCGTCTTAGCCTATTTACTACATGTCAGTGTTTTAATTTGGTGCACTGCTCACAGCTCCCATTGGTTGGTGCAGCCAACATATACTAATGCTAGGCTCGGCTTGCTGGACCACGTTAGGATAATGTTGGGACAAAATACCACTGGGCAGCACTATATTCCATATGAGCATGGCAGTTACTTTGTAGGGTTTGTGATTGCGATGTCTTTACATTATTGATAGTCAGGAGCTAAAATAATAGGCAGTTTATGGTGATCTTATAGAATCTGTCTTTATCCTACTGTCATTTAGCCTTGAGTGCAGTAGACTTAATAGCATACATTTGAGCCATAGCAACTTTTTTTATTCAGATGCATCTGTTGATAATGATGGATGCAATATGACATTCATTCCAAAATACTATATGGTATACTCATTACCTCCGCCATTAGAGTTGGACAGGGGTCATGTTTTCCCCCCATTCAGTCTGTCTGTTTGTCTCTTATCAGGATATCTTAAAAGGTTCTGAATGGATCATCAGATTGGTCATGGGACAAGGAAGAACTGATTCAATTTTCATATCAATTGGCCAAAGGGGGCGTGGCTTCTCACAAAAAGGCATATAGCCTAACTTCCAAATGGATTCACGTAACACCATCGAACTTTGTGTCTATCAGCAGACATAAGAAGAGGAAAAACTCCATTATTGGCCCAGTCAAACAACATGGAGGCACTGGAGTGCTCATTTCCAGTTTAGACATAACCGCCCTGCCAATTTTTCAAAAACTTGGCTCTGTGGTAGAATGGAAACTGAACAGATATAGAGCTGATTGGCCGTGTGGGGTTGAGATATTCTGCTAAAATGCTTAAAAGTGGCGAGAATTTGAACAGGCAGATCTCATGTCCCGTTTCAGGTCCAGTCATGAAAATGTGTGCATCTCCTGATGTGAAACAAGTTGGCAATGTGCTATGGAAGAAATTATTAACTTTTGGGGAAAATCCGACATCTGGAACTGGCATATCTTGACAATTGCATAGCATTGGCAGAGGTATGAGCTCTACTGAGTGCCATCTAGTTTAAAATGTTTTGTGATGTTCATTCCTCAACAGTTAAAAATAGAGATGATTCAATCTTATAAAATGCTATTTGAGACATTTCCAGTGGGTGTTTTGTTCAAATAAAAAGGGGAATGGTGAACAGGTAGTTTGTTGTTTTCTTATATATTTGACCTAAAAACTATAGTTAATGGCAGTGATGCATTTAACATTTAACACTTGCGGTTACAAGGGGACATCCCCCTTTATCTCACCCTGAATATGCCTATGGGTCTGCAGAAGACACACACACACACACACACACAACTGTTTATGTTACACCTTGCCTTCATTCCAACTTACTCCTAAACACATCATTGTCCAAACTTTGCTGCCCCATTGCCATCAGTATGTTTACTTGAAACTCTGTATGTGTGTATGCGCATGTGTTTGTGTGTGTGTGTGTGTGTGTGTGTGTGTGTGTGCACGTGCATGTGTGTGCATGACAGCTTGACAGCTAGATCAGAATGGTGCTTAATGGTGTAGGTTATCATGACAAATAAAGTGTCAGCCTGTGCTGATGGTCTTCATCCATCAGCGCTGCATCTCCCTCAGGAAGTGCGTCAGCAGCGTCAGCAGAGCGCAGTCTGGGCAGGAAAAACTGAGGAGTGCAGCCGTTACCATATTTCTGAATGAATCACTGCTTTCAGGGGGTAATTTTCAATTACCCTAAATTTCCCTCTGAATGCTTAAACACTGACACCACAGTCTTCTTTTTCCCGGATTTGGGGCTCAAGTGAAAACAGATACACCTATAACTGCTCACATATGAGAGGAGTTTAATGTTGAGTGTGTAGTGAACAGCAGCATTGTAGTGCAGCATACTGGCACAGTCTAATGTTCAGTAACATCACTACTGTGCAGAAACCCTCCAGAAGCTTTAATGATAATCCACAAGAGGCTTGTTTTTCTTCATTTTGGCGACACCTTTTGTGATAAGCGATCATTGCTTTGGTATTTTGCACTCGATGTAGGCACTGGCCCAACATACTGTAAAAATAAAGACACTCAGTTTAGACTCCATCCAGTTTAGACTCAGTTAAGACTTCCATAAACATAAAATGCATCACTTCCAGTGCTGCAGAGGATTTTTCCCCAGGAAAGAGGGACTCATAGGTGTTTACAACAGCAAATGTAAAAGCTTTCATGAACTGGCTATCATCACTATTGTATGGTATCAGTCGGCCATAGAGAGTAACAAAATGGACATTTATTTATATGAAAAAGTTGTGGATTATTACTTTAACTTTTTGGGGAATTCAGGAAAAACTGGTTGAATTGTCTGTTTGACAGAGAAATTTGTCAAAAACAGAAAAGCTATAAGGATAATGACAATAAGCTTCTGTCTATATCTGTGTGTGTGTGTGTGTGTGTGTGTGTGTGTGTGTCCTTTTAGACAGAGGTTTTTTAGTTTGATCTGTTGCTTGCTGCTACCCTCTAGTGATCAAAGAGATGCAACACCATTTGTGAAATTTGTTGAGTGAGTGGAAACAGGCTAAAGTAGCCCATGATTAACACACCATGTCATAACTCACACCAGTCTTAGGCTCTTCTATGGTCAATTTCATAATAATTGTACCTGCTTTCACATCATGCTTTCTTTGAAGATTCTGCCAGGCTGCTTTCTAAGAATGAACCATTTCTGAGCAATACAAATAGACACAGACGAGTTGATGACTGTTGCTCACCCCTTCTGTTTTCTGTTCACTATTTATTTTTGTGCATTGCACTTGATCATTATATACATCCTGTAAGGGTAAACAGAACTGACAAGAAACACGCAAACATAAGTTTACACGTTTTAGTAATACTTTAACAGCAGACGGGCAAACACATACAGTACAGTAGTCTGTATCCAAATCTGATCACTTCCTCACGTACCACAGTTTCAAACAACACACATCCATTGACTAGAATATAGAGGTTAGCTTTTTAACATTGCCTTAAGATTGCAGATAGAGAATTGAGTCAGCGAGGGAGCTTATGGGGTTATTTCACATAGGTCCTCAGTATAAACAGAGTACAGTACAGAAGCACATACTACACAGTTCCTGTGTCTTGTAAGTCACCAACGAAAGCAGTAGCCTCTAGATCAGGGCTTCTTAAACGTTTTCAACCCGGGACCCAGTGTCTTGCTTTGGGACCCAGGCCATTCAAGACATAATCTTTCTCTTGTTATGTGGGGACCCACCACACATAGTCCCCTGACCCAATTTGGGTCCCAAACCATGGTTTAAGAAACAGTGCTCTAGAGCAGTCAGAGTCTCTTTCCGCTGGTCAGTATTCAGTCAACGTCCTCAGCTGCGGAGAGGAATCCTGGGAAGGAATGCAAATTCAAACGCAGGGAAAACAGGACTGAAGTGATGATAATGATGCTGATTAACAACACTGAGAGACAATCTGGAAAGTCTCTCATCCTTCATCTACATCTCCCAAACAGAGAGATGGAGGGAACAGCGATGTAAAATGATAGTTTATGAACATATGAAGGCGAATATTCTCCTTACTTAACACGTGTAAAAAATGTGTTAAAGCACATTTTATACAACTGATCACACAGGTGCCACGCATCAGAAAAAGTAGCTCTGTCAGATAACTAGAGTATAGAGCTCTATCAGATGAATAGATAAAGCTGATGTGAAGATTAAGTTATATGATCATATGGTATCGGTGTCCTGCGAAAGCCTCAAATCCCCAAAAGGTCAACTTGTCAGGAATCAGTTTCCACTTGATGCCAATATGTATATCATTTTTTGTCTTTGCACAATATATATATTTTTGTCTTTGGTGCCTGAGCTTCATCCCAGGGTTATGAAATATTTTCTACATGGGGAGACAATGTCAGCAGTCAATTTCACTAAAACATGGAAAAACTGGGGATAAAAGGCTCTTAGCAGGACAGAGACAGTCATACAGTAGAATGATCATATTAGTCAGTGTATTCATGATATGATATGAGGAGAGATTTAAGTTCACATCTTTTAGGTTGGTTTCCAACTATTCCAAACAGCACCTGCAACACATAAAGCTCTTGAAAAATGGTCGATACTCAGAGCCATATGTGCTATACTGTAAATATGATATGACACAGTGTCTGCAATATTCATCCAGAAACAGGCCGCATGATAATTACTTAAATATCAGAAAATAAATAAAAGTGGCAGTGCATTGACAGGAATGTCTGGTAGTAGCAAAGGTCAACAAATTGATATCAAGTAATCAAAAGTAAACACTACATGTTGCAATCGCTGCAAATAAGTCTTCTGATAAAACAGTAGTAATAACAGTTCTGAGTGAAATTAGCCATTGAAGATATGAAGCAGTGAGATGAAGTAAAGCACATTCATTCACTCATGAGGCTGCTTTCAGACACAGTTTAACAAATCATCTCTTTTCGATGGATACATCTCCATGTCTGCAAAATAATCCCATACATTATAATTCTTACTGCACTGTAGGGAGTGTGTGGGGCCAACGGATGCACAAAAAGATCAGCTGAGCAGTACTGTAGTGTTAAAGGACATTTAGTTAGAGGATTTTTGGATCATTACGTTATGCTTCATTCACCTACTGACCCACAAAGAGCCTCTGGGAAAACTGTAATAGGCCCTGCAAGAAGTCACACAAGCAGTTTAATCCTCTAAATGAATCCTATCAGTTGGTGAGTGAAACATAACAGCTCAAGAATCCTGCTGTCCTTTAAATAGCTGAAAAAACCCAATGCAGCACCCTCACACACAACCTACCAAGAGATGAAGACGGAACAAATGACTTAATAAATAAATAACAATGGACTTTCCTTCAAACCTGCACCTATCAAAGTAGTCAAGTTGTGCTTTCACTGAGCTCCTTTGTTGCTATCAGGCAAAAATACAAACAACCCTCGCCCTTGGTGATGTATGACATGTTACTGTAGAGGCGAGTGCGCACGAGGCCTCAAGGTACTTCATGTATGGAACTGTACATGTGCTATTCCTAAAATATACAATCCCCAGCTCCCGGTGAACATGGAAGCACACAAGTGACACCCGCTAGGCTTGATCACATCAGGCATACCGACGATCCCGCAACACTGTTATGTCGCACCTGTCATTCTAATATTCAGTCCGTGATGGAAATTTTACAAGCCTTCTAACCCGTGTTTGTCTTATAGTAACCCGTGTTTTCTTTGTTGTTGTTTTTTACAGTATTTTCAGTCCCATGTCCTGCAAAATGAACTTGACATCTGCGCTGGTGTCCAAAATACAGTACTTTGCTTTCACCTTGATATACAGTGCTGCCGAAACACTTCCATAACACTTTCAAAATTAGACAGATCGTTATTCATTTATAACTCCAAATAACCTAATTGGGATGAAAAACAGGGCTGGGGGGCAATTCGATTTCATTTCAATCATCGAAAAGCGCAAATTGACGCGGCTATTCATTTTCTTGTCTCCAGTTACATTCAAATGCATGTAATAAACTGTAGATTAGATATGATCACATTTTCATGGATCAAATTTTCACATAATTAAATATGAAGTATAATCCACTTCCTGGACGGCGTGGCTTGTGGGTAAATGGCTCATTTGCCGTTAAACGCTTGCTGTGCCTCACAGACTAGCTAGGGATCGGTCTCTCTGAATCCCTGTTTTGAGGAGTCTGCATAATGCCTGTTCATTTGACCTTCTTCTGTCTTTGTGAGTTATCTCCTTTAAGACAGAATCGAATGTTTCTCTGTTGACTCTGCTTTGATTGGTGGGTCGGTTCAGGGCTAAGGACACTCAACAAGGAAGGACAATGTTGCACCAGATACATACAGTAGGTAGGTACAGTAGAGCTACACGAAGTCATTTGTTCTCACAATTACACTGTTAGTCCAGGTACTGTAGTTCTGTAGTGTTTTGCAGTCTTTGCAGATCCACCGGATGGTCTGTGTGTGGAGAGAGGAGAAGCATGGACTCAGAGTACAGGTATAAAGGCAGATGTTGTGGGGCGGGGCTGTAGTGTTTTGACCAGAGGTGGTGGGAAATGTTTAGGGTTAGATGACAGGATCAGCAGGAGCGTTCGCTCCTCGCTCGCTTTTCTCGCTCTCTGCTCAGTAGAGGGGTTTTTGTCCTTGGCTTTCAAATTCTGACCAGGCATCGTTCAGTTCCATGAAAATCATCTTGGCATATTGTTCATAGGGCTGTCCCGTCGCCTGCGAGGGAAGAGAGGAAAACAAACAGAAATTCTTTGGTCAACCAGTAATTATTACCTTTACCAAACAACTGAGGAATCACGCTTTTAAAATATTGAATTGCAAGTTTATCTCAAAAAATGTCCCACAATTTATCTGATGAAGTGAGCGGCTACTGTAGAGGTTTTTACTACATGTTGTAGTAGGGCTGGGCGACATGGTTGAAATCAATATCATGATAATCATAAGGAT
The DNA here is from genome assembly GCF_048128805.1 of Centroberyx gerrardi. Classification (NCBI taxonomy): domain Eukaryota; kingdom Metazoa; phylum Chordata; class Actinopteri; order Beryciformes; family Berycidae; genus Centroberyx; species Centroberyx gerrardi. Next base: position 23,627,425 of record NC_136005.1, read on the forward strand.
TTTTCTCGATATCAATATATATCACGATATGGTTCATGTATGCAAAATCACATTAAATAATCAAATTAATGTTCATCTCATTGAACCGAATGGTAATGTTAGGTGTGATGTCAAACAAAAGAGAAATATTCAAATAATATTCCTACCATACCTCATTTTATGAGAGTTTTTAAGTAAAATTTGCTTGTCATCATCAATTTAGACAGCAGAAATGTGTTTCACGATATCAAAATATCTTCATATCATCACGATATGATTCCACTGAAAGACGATAAACGATAATATTGAATTATTGCCCAGCCCTATGTTGCAGGGATGCAAGTCATTACAACAGTGTGTCCTAAGAAAACCTCAGCCTGCAGTACAAATCAGTTTACTCTAATATTAAGTTAGCAAACATAACGATCATTGTGTGCAATTTACCACATCATGGCTAAGCACATCAGATAGACACATTCCAAGATAAGGCTAGTCAATGACACAGAGAGCAGGCCAGGATATGAAACAAAATCCACAGGTTCTCATGAGTTTGAAGAAACTCAAGTGCAGTAGAAATACATATTAGGAAAATTCTGCTTCTGATGTGAAGCATCAAGTATAAAACTCTAGGTCCAGAAGCAGATGAGTTGTGGTTGGCTTGGAAGCTGTATACCTGAAATATAAACTGCCTATTTAGAGTTGCCTGAGCAGACTCTTTGACTCTTTTGACCCAAACAGTCTGGGGACTTTCTTTGATGTTGCCTACAGCGATAGTGTCACTACTGAGGAGGCGGGTGTTGCTGTGATTTGAGCATTTTTTTTCTGATTCGTCATCAGTGATCCGAGCCCCCGGTGTCTGCAATGTGTCAGCTGATGTTGAGAGCGAGAACAGGTGCAAACGTTACAGCTGATGAGAAAGTGATTGTAATGCAGCTTGGGCATCAATATTTACGTTATATAACGTCAGGTAAATTCTGGGTGCTTAGCAACTTAATGACTCTGCCTGCCCTCATTTGAGTGACATACCTGGCAACCAGTAAAACTTAACGCTCAAAGGTTGAGCGCATTTCGATTACAGTAAAGTTCAGCTCTGTCTCACGCCACCTTCCAGCTACAGCTAGGCAATATTTAGAGGTTATAGGGAGATTAAAAAAAAACAGAAATTAATTTTGGCATTGTGCCTTCATCTTCCAAATGTAGCAGTACTTGCAGTTTGAAGAGATAGCTTTACATTTTTTTATTATGGCATGAGCATGTAGCCTACGGTGTACATCTTATGCATTTACTGAGATGATGATTTGAGATTAGTAGTAACTACAATAAGTGAGATGCATTAGAAAATACTCAAATACTGATAGGATATGTCGTTTATTCCATAGTATTGTAGTCCATAGTTTTTGCGTGTCTGTGTATACGTCTGTGAGTACCTGCATGCATGTGTGTGAGTTTATATGTGTGTGTGCGCCCGAATGTGCATACAAGCCTGCTTATATACGTGCATGCCTATGTGTGTGTGTGTCTCACCTTGTCTGGGTGGACCACCAGGACAGCTTTGCGGTAGACCTTCTTGACCTGTTCTGGAGTGACCAGGTCAGCCATGCCCATCGGCTTCCAGCGCGTCTCTCCCTCCCACAGCACCGTATGCATGGTGGACAGCAGGGCGCGGATGTTGCGCTCCTTCCCCTCGATCCAGTCCAGAATCTGGGACACGGAAACGGGAGAGGGAGGGAAGGGGGGGACTGTTAGCCAGCGATGGCCAGATTTGGAACAATTATTAACTGAAATCCTTTCAGCTATTTTGGCTCTGGTCAAATGTTTTTCAAGGACTAATTAGGGACGCAAAGTTTGGTCATGGGGAGATCAAAATAGGGCGCTTAATTATTTTGGAATAACTGGAAACACTTTAACGGCCAAAGGTTTTTGAGTAGACTATCCTATTTTTGTATATGGCTTCTATCTGACGAAAAAAATTGACTATAGGGGACTATTACATTGCTTCCATTGTGCTAGACCGGAAGAATCAATCTCCCAAAACCAAATAGTAATTCTACCCAGATTTGGTGATGCAAGCGTTATGAGACTTCCTGTTTGTTGCATAAACAAAAGCATTGGAAACACACAAACTCTCATGTCATTCAGTGACCCTCTTTGTTAATTGTTACCAGAAACAGGCCCACGGCCCATTGCGGGCCCTGACCTACAGATTAGCAAACATTACTTATAATCTACTGAATGTTTTCATTAGTCTCCAGACTGTATTCAATAGTACAGCTAAAAACAGCCCCCTGCCTTGAGTTTCTCAGGGTCCATCTCTTTGGCCATCTCCTCCTTCCTCATCTCTGCTATAGTCCTGGGCCCTTTCTTCTCTTTGGCCCCAGCGAAGCCCTGACCGGACAGCAGGTCGTCAAAGTTGGCATCCGATGCCCTGGGCTTGGGAGCTGGCAGAGAGGGAGAGAGAGAGAGAAAGAGTCACTTTGCATAACTTATCGTCCTATATTGTCAATATACTTTGATTGACTGACTTACTGACTGAGCTGGCTGACTGATTGATTGATTGATCGATTCCCACTGCAGAATGAATGAGCCTACAGCAGCAAAATACTAATATACTAAAAATCCAATCATCCAAACATCGCTTCCTCTATAAAAACTATAAAAACATGTAGCTGTGATTTTCATGGTAGCGTCCTATATAACTTCCTGAGTCTCAAAATACCTTCAAACCTGTGACAGCATGACAGATAATTGTGCTACCAAGTGAGTTCAAAACCTGAATTATCTGCAGGCTGGCGTTCCTACCAAAGTTTCAAGTAGCATGAATTTAACAGACTTCAACACCATCACACTCACCCCCCCTAACCTCACAGCCTCACCACAACATCCTCAGCGTTAACAGACAGCATCAACCCCCCTCCCTCATCCCCTGCTCACCCATGCCAGCCTGTGCTTTGGCCCCGGCAGCGGGGGAGCCCCCTCCCATTCCAGAGAAGCTGACGTTGTAGTTGGGTCGGTTCTGGGGCGACGTGTGGGGCATGGCGGAGTGGCTGGGGCTGGGCTTGGGCTGGGGGCTGGGGCCCTGTCCCTGGGGTTGCCATCCGGCCCCGCCACCGCCACCGCCGCTGCCGGGCTGCCAAGAGGGGAAGCCGGCTCCTGCGTGGGCCTGCCACCCGCCTGCGTGCTGAGGCGAGGGAGGGGGCCGCGATGGGGAGCCCATGGGGGGAAAGGAAGGGGTCGTTCCAGTAGGGGTGGTAGGCTTGCTGGAGAAGCCAGAACCTCCTGAAGGGGAAGGACAGAGAGAGAAAATGAGAAAAAGAGCTCATGGCAAAAATGACTTAGACTCATTATACTTTTATAGTCACAAGGAAACAGGATTTCGATAATGTCTTGCTTCTGTAATTCAATGTATTTCTGGTTGAAACAGGATTTTAGGGTGGTACAGAACACAGAGAGGGACTATTGAAAGTGTTCAAAAGTTTTTGCATGTAATCTTGAGCCATCACAAATTTTGGATTCTTCAAAATTAGGGATGCACCGATGCCACTTTTTCAATGCCGATACCGATTACGAGTATGAAAGTTTAAGTATCGGCCGATACTGAGTACCAATCCGATCCATTACTTTTACTGAACAGTACAGGCTTACTTCCTTAGTTTGGGGTCAATGGACAAAATTATTGAGATAAAATCCTTGTTTTTTGCCACTGTTTGAGAAATACAGGCTTCTATGTGCCACAAATGAATAAAATCAAGACAGTTTGCTTTTATTTCTTACATGTTACTCATGGCTTTCGGTATCACATTTAGTCTTGGGTAAAATCTCTGATACCGATATTCCATTTTAGCCTGTTATCGGCACCGATACCGATACCAGTATCGGTATCGGTGCATCCCTATTCAAAATGAATAAATTCCAGTGACACAACCATGATGTCTTAGGATTCTTAGGGTTTTCGGGGGTGAACACTCAAAAATGAACCACTGTACCATGTTGTCTCATGTCACTTTGAAAGTTGTGAATATGTTGAGAGGGGAGAAGGGGGGGAATCTGTGATGGCATTACTGGTTGGAATTTTTATGTGGGATGGGATAAAAATACAAGAAAATAATTGAATCTTTTTTTTGTAATTTATTGCATTTATTGTTTAAAAGCTTGATATGGGTTAGTTCCTGGTAACTGACCTCCAAGGCTGGCTCCCAGGTTGCCTATGTCAGCAAACGGGTCCAGGGTGTTTGGCTTGGTTTGGTGGGTGGGGGTGCTGTGGACCGAGCTGGTGGGACTGGTGGTGGCTGACCGACTGCCCATACCAAAGCCTCCTCCTGAATAAGGCAACACACAACAGTGCAGAGGAAAATAATGAGAAATACAGTCAGAGAGCAGTGGACCGAGCCAGTGGGACTGGTGCCCAAAACCACAAAAACCACAACAACACAATATAAAACAACTGGTTGATAGGATAGGGAAGACGATGATCCACAATTTTTTGAAACGTTTCCCTTAAAAAGTAGTTCCTTTAGTCTATAGATATAGATTGATTCCTCAATGCAAGTATGAGATTAGTGTGCATGATGACCAGTAGAGGGCAGTGCTCTGTGTGTGTGTGTGTGTGTGTGTGTGTGTATACCTGCGCTTGTGGCAGCAGGTCTGTTCCAGTCCCATCCTCCCATGGCGTTCTGCTGCTGAATGTTGACTGTCGGGGTGGTGGGGGGGACCGGAGAACTCCGACCTATCAGAGCACAGAAAGGTTAGACACAGACAGACCAGAAGGCAAATGGGAAGGGAGAGATGTGAAGTCACGCAGCAAAGGACCCTGTGTCATGACAGGTCTGACTCTCATGAGAGACACTGTCTGGGACTTGTGACATGTCTGGGACTTTTTCTAAGCCTCAAGGGGATCTAGGTGTTACAAAATGTATGGCTGATATTGCCTTGCTCAAAATGCACCCTAAATATGGTTCATGCCATCATTTTTTGAACAACAAACTAAGCAGTATAATTCTATTTAATCCCACCAAGCAATAGGAAATGTTTAGGCTTCCACTTAATTCAATAGCAAAACCCTTATTGATATGGGGCTTTGGAGCAATCGTCACTATAATAATAACTTGACACTGCATATCAATCTGTATCAATCCAACAGGGCTGTGTATTTCATCATGCAAGTGTCGCACCATACTGTGTAAGTCAAGCTATTTGTTGAAATGCAACAGCAATCAGATGGGCTGCAAAAACTCATCATACATCATGCACATACATACATAGCGGAACATAAAGCAACACTGTAACAGAAGCAGACAATCATGTGTGAAGTAAGTATCTGAGTGAGAAGAACAATGGAATATGGTGAGCTAAACTAAAAAACAAAAAGATGTGAAAAGCATGGCAGATTTGTGGACAAATCTTGAATAAAGACATGTTTGCACCCAGTTTTAACCAGTGTTGATGCACAGAGGCAGCCAAAATGCATGTGTATGTGTTAGTGTGTTAATATGTGTGGGTATGGACTTGTGCAGCAGATGCCATTACATGCCTTACCCGGATATGGTGCAGAGTCTTGGACTTGGAGTCATAGTTGAAAAATATTGCTTTGAATGCATCCAAAATGGTGTGTGAGAGTGTGCAGCAGGAATGCAGAAGCATGCCTTACCCATGCCTGTAGGCTGCAGGGTGGGTGATGGAGAGCGAGCAGCATGCAGGAAGGGGTCTGGCTGCCCCACGTTACCTGGTCCCAGGAATGAACCCATCAGCTCCTGAGGCTTAGGCATGGGACCCGTCCCGAAGGGATCGAACGCTAAGGGAAACAGAGTTTTCAGATCAGATTTTTTTTTTTTATCATTTCAAAAGATTGTTCTTCTTTTCTCCATTTTTGTATTATATGAAATGTCACTGAGTTTCTTTGTATAATATGAAATGGCCATTTTTCATACTGCAGTGATAACAAGAAAAACCCCTATGCATTTTGCTTCCTGTATTCCCATTAAATATTGTGACAGTGATTTATCTCAGTGTCTTGCCTGGTGAGACAATAAATACTACATTAGGATATCTTACACTGTTCTGTACTCTTTTCCAACCTTAAATCCTCTATCTGGTATTATTTTGAACATTTTAATTTGGGGTATATGTACAAAGATCTTTCTGTACAAATGAACATCAAACTTTTTGCGACTTTCTCTTTCAGTGCAACTCAAAATAGTAATGCCTAGCATTTTAATTTCATATTTCAAATAGTATATATACAGTATGTTCCAATGATTGCAATGAAAAAATACCGGATATTATGAAATATCCAATATTATATTCTCTTTCCTCTTAGGGCTACTATTTTGTTATATTTCAATTAACAGGAAAATCTATTCAGAAAAATAATTCCCATGTGATAGCTCTGCAATCTTAGACACTTCAGTGTAAATTTGTATATAACGATTTTGCATAGAAATCTACAGGTGGTTCATAGAATATCACATTTGAATGAGTTTTAGGATGGATTTTTTGAAGGAGTGTAACTTCAAACTGTATCTCACCTGGTGGGGCAGGAGAGGGGCAGGGTGAAGCGGTGTTGGGGGCTACTTTGTGCGGTGTGGACTGGGCAGAGGACGGCCCGCTGCTTGGCTGAGGCGGGCCCCCGAACAGGTCCCCTAGGAGGTCCGTGGTGGTGGCTGCGGCAGGCGGGGGCTGAGACGAGGCGCCGGGGAGCTTGATCGCCTCCCCGTCCAGGCCGAGGAGATCCACTTCCTCAGCGGCCGGAGGGGCGGCGGCTGTTGGAGCAGGGGGTTCGGGTCTCTGGGGGGGCGCGCTGGCGTTGCTCTGCTGGCTGGAGAGAGACAGCATCTCGTCGTCCGAGGGCTCGCTCTCCTCGCCGTGGCCTCGACCGTCCGGACCTCCGTGGGGCCGGCTTGGCTCTGCGGGAGAGAGAGAGAGAGAGAGAAATGGAAAGGAGGAAGGGTGTGAGAAAGAGGAGACAAGACAGCAGAAGAGATAGAGGGAGGGAGAGGGAGAAAAGGAGGGAAAGAGTGTGAAATGGAAAGAAGAAGGGAGGAAATAATGGAGTGTGTGACCAAATGGAGAGGGAGGCAGAGGGAGGCAGAGAGGGGCAGCGATAACAAAGCAGAAGCAGGAAATGAATTGGGGAGAAAGCAGACAGAAAGATAGGGTAGATAGAGAGGAAGAGGGACCAGAGGAAGGCAGGGAATCTTTGTACATATGCCCATAGGGAACTACATAGGTCATCTCTACCTACAAACACTAGCTTCTCTCCTGATACTGTTCGCTGTGTGCTTTAATATGTTCCACACTTTGCAATCTGCCAGAGCTACTATAGGCTATAGGTGCATAACATCTGGCTTTGGGCCTCAGCATCCTCAGCTAAGGGGAAGAAATGAGGTCTAAAACAATATGATAAATCATTGTATTTATAAGCACATTTTCCACTTGTTGGATTATTGTAAGGACTGTGAAGAAAAGGAAGGCTATATCACTATAAACCAGGTACTTAGCTAGTTTTCACCTGAAGCAATATTTCACTTTGGTAGAACAGTTTTAATTTATACCACATGTACCTCCATTGGGGCTTTTTTCCTAGCTTCCATTAGCTGTCACCACTAGGATTCAGGGTATTTTCCCCAGCTCCCAATATCAGTAATAACAAAAATATATATACTTCTTGAAAAACATTATACTACTCTGGATATTACTCTGGATACAGAAATAAAAAAAAGATGATTACATGGGTCTGCTGTTGTAGCTAATTGTGTTGATTCCAGGTCCCCAGAGGGGCCACTACTGATGAAAGAGGTAAGTGGAAAATTTTCTACCAAAATGAAATATCACTCCATAACAAGGATGGGGTAAATTCAATTTCAATTCAATCAATTCAGATTGTAAATGGATATCACATAAGACTCATTCTCTAGTTGTTTTTTAATAGCATCAGTACAACGCTGTCATGCTCATATGAATTTTGAGGAAAGTTTGACTGAATTGAAAGTGCACTGAACCAAGCCCTGGTTAACTAACGTCAATATACAGTTCACTAGCAGGTCTGTGGTCTCCTCTACTGTCTTACCCTCTAGATCCAAGCCCTCCATCTCATCTTGTAGGGACAAAAATGAAAGTCACATTAGTTTGTTTGTGTGTGTGTGCGTGTCTGTGATGTGTGTGTGACAGCATCTATTGGATTATCTATTGCATCAGTATCTTACACATCTGCGCATTGAAATTTGCGTGTGCACGTGTGAATGTGCGTGAGTGAATTTGTGTGTGTTTGTATCTGTGGGTGAATTTATGCACTTGTTTTGTTATCCTTGTGAGAACCAGTTTGAGTTTAGACTTTCAAAGTGAGGACATTTTTGCAAGACAGGTCCTCAATTTTTAAGGGGCTGTTACTGGGTTATGAGTAGGGTTTAGGGTTAAATAACAATTAGGTTTATCTTTAGGTTAGGATTAGGTTTAGTGTAAGATTAGTTTAGGGTTAGGATTTAGGTTTAGGGTTAATGTTAATTTGGATTAGGTTTAAGTAAGGGTAAATTGTTAGAGGCTAGGGGTTTCGATATCAATGCAATCAATGGAAGGTCCTCACGAGTAGTTATTGATGATATTCCCACGATAGCCATTTTGAATTTACGTCACACTCAAGATGGGAAACTACCCAAAGGAGCAAGTACAGCCCAGCTACTCTTGTGTAGCCTACAACATCATACAAATGCTAACAATCAGACAAACATTTATCATTTCAGATTCCTTGCTGAAAAAAATGTTTTAGAAATTAATGGTTGTCAATTCAGACGGATATTGGTTCACCTTTTAAGGTCATATATTTGTCCCAGTATAGCTAGCTACCGGAATTTGTCCTAGGTAGCTAGCTAGTAGGTAGCTAGCTAGTAGCTAACAAGCTAGTAAGCTACCGTATTTCCTCTAATAGTGGCCTGTAGTCAATTAAAAGCCGGGTCTCCGATAATGGCCGGGGCCGTCGTCGACACGAACAAATAAAGGCCGGTCTCAAATACAGGCCGGGGGAAAAAACAAAGGAAACAAGACTAGGTCAAAACCTAGTATATAGCTGCACCGTGTCCGTCTCCTCTCTCCGCCGCTGCCTCTCCACTGCGCCCACGGCCCGCATTGATCCTCCCGATCCAAGCCCCGGACCCCCGCCGAAATCTCGGCCGGATCACCGGGAACACATCGGCGCCCAGGTTCAGTTAGCTTCAGTTAGCTTTAGCTTACATGCAAACAACGGTGGATACCGGTAAACTCCTGGTGCCTGTTTGTAACTGTAGTTTGTAGTAACGTACAAGTGCCACAAGACGGCTCGGCCGGCGGAAGTCTCTGGAGCATGCCGTCGTCGATTACCGTAATTATCGTAATGCATTGCAGTAACAAAAAAACGTCTACCTAACGTACCCCAACAGAAGCAGATCAGAAAACAAGGAGGCTTCGTACTAAAATATGAGCAAATATACTTATCAAACAGAGGGAATTAGAAATAAAGGCCTGTCTCTAATATAAGCCTGCTTCCAATAAAGGCCTGGTACCCTCTGCAGTTGAGGTAAATAAAGGCCCGGGCCACTATTAGAGGAAATACGGTATCTAACTTACCTGCTAAATTCAAGCACTTATTGCAGTTGTTGTTCCAGAGATTGCTAGTTTCTTAGGTCTATCTGAAGTCCTCACTTATGTGTTGAAGTATATACTAATCTATATGTACTAACCCCAAGTATGACATAGGTCCAAAATGGCCACCGTGCAGTACAGGTGTTTGTCTGTGTGAATGTATGTGTGTTTCCCGTCCACATCAGCAATGGCCTGGGCATCTTGCATGTGTGTGACAAGTGTGTCAGTGTTTGTCCCCAGCGTACCCCTCTCTCCCCTCCCCTCCCTCCCCTCAGTACCAGCGATGGCCAGTGCGTCCTGGTGCTCCTGGTGGCAGGAGAAGAGCACGTTGGGGCTGAGGTCTTTACAGGGGAACTGCTCCCACGGTGGCGTCAGGTCTTTCTGCTTGTCCACCCCTTCCACCTCCATGTCCAGTATCACATGGAACAGCTGGGGGTATTTCTCTGGAGAGTCGCACGCATCCAGCTCTGGTCTGGGTGGAGAGTGAGTGTGCATGAGAGACAGTAAAGACAGCAGGTGTGAGGAGGTAAGAAAGAGAGAGACTACAAAACAAAATATACACTATATTAACTCATGATTTCAGTCCTTCATACCAGAGGAGTTGCTGCATCTCTTCCACTCTCTATTTAAATTGTTAGCGGGCAGTATTAAGGAATACCTGTAAAAGGATCGGGGCAGGGTTTTTCTGCTACACTCTACACTTTCAACATAGTAATCATACAGAAGAAAGGTGCTTACTTATTAAACTTTAACATGGTGGTTCCAGGAGCAATGAAGCCTGTGTGGAACTGGATCTGGAAGATCTGGGTGTTGGACACCTGACAAAAGAAAGAGAAAGAAGTTTTGATCATATCATATTGCATTGCATCGTAACGTATTGTATTACATTGTGTTGTATTGTATTCTATAGTATTGTGTAAAGAGCCAGAGCATATCCCTGTAATCAAATCTCTCATTCCCTGTAATCCAGTTTCCCATTGCATTAGCTAATTGCCTTAACTACACCCGTTCTGGCAGACTAGGTGTTGATCCAATGAAGTGAAAATTGGGTGTTGATCCACCGTCATTAAGTGTTAAATGTGTATACAAAGCCAACTGTTGGCTGAAAACCTTGTATTTCTAAAAAGGAATTAAAAAAATAATTATAATTTTAAAATTGACTAACTATATACACCAAATGCACAAAATATGAAATATTAGGGACATCTTACTGATATTGAGTTGTAGCCCCTTTTGCACAATCTACATCTCAATTGTTTCAAAGCATAAAAATTCCTCTGCTTGTCTTTATCAACAACTCCTCCTGTGTGATTGATATAGATTTAGATATAGATTAGATTTAATAAGGGAGCTCAAGAAGGGATAATGGCTTTTACCTGGATTCACCTTATCTGTGTACTTCATGAAAAGAGTAAGTGTCCCTATATTTTGTACATTCAGTGTATTTTTGAGGTCCCAGGGTCATGAAATTTTAGCTCATTGTAAGCACAATATCTTTATCAAGAAGTGTAAAAATGGGACCCAGCCTCTCTGCCTGGCTGTCAGTGAAGCTCCAAGACAGACCAGCTAGCATCCTGAACAGAGGATTTACCCCTATGGGCCAATGTGGCAGGAATTATCACAGATGTCTTTGTGTCAGTGTTGCGTTAACGTGTTAGATTGGCTCCTACGCTATGGTGAGAATACAAGGTTTAGTCAAGTTATACTGTAAACCACTCACTGGGCTTACATGGCACCAGCATTCTAGGATGCTAGTTCCATTCATATGCTCTATGCCTTTTAGCCCCGAGACAGCAGGGGCTCTATGGATCGTATTGTCGGTCGGTCGATCTGTTCACCACTTTTGGTCACGTGGGTGAAAGTATGCCGCAGGGAGTTAGATTGCAGACTCTGAATTGAGAGACCCGTGTTTGATTCCTGGCAGGGACGCTTCCACAAAATTCAATGTCGCGGGGCTGTTTGACTCTTAGTCTTGTTTTCTGCTCTACTGCATTGATATTTGAATAAAAGCAGATTTGCTGGTCCAAGCAAACACAATTTTGGTCTCAGTGCTGGTTGCGTAGTAACAAAACTTTATATTGTTGACCAATCCATAGATTATGAGGTTGAATCCCGATTTGTTGGACAAAACAAATCAGTGGCTAAAATAGCCCGAACCACCTCAGCTGCCACGCTGCAATTCATTTGCAAAACCATGGAGCAAATGCAAGTGCCACGGAGAATGGCGCTTGCACAGCAGGGTGAATGGTATAGTTTGACATGGAGTGATCCATTTCTGAGACGTTCTAAGTTGAACTTCTGAGTGTTTTTTTCCCCCATATATCTGTTCTGTATATGCTATATTGCATCAGAACCTTCAGCCAGCCACTTCTTGCCACTTCTTTCCTCCAGGGTTTGCATGGGTTTTGCATGCATAAATTGCAGTGACATCTTGAGGCTGTTCGAGCTATGGGTGGCAGTTCTACAGGATCAGCATGCCCACTTGGTCCGAAAACATTTCTGGTCCCACAGTTGCTGTTCTTTGATCTTGCTGTACAGCAGACTTGAGCATTTTGTTATTGTTGGCTAGACCTGATAATCTGGAGACGGTCCCTAAGATGTTTGTGTATACTATCCAACTGATGTTGACTGTGAAACAGATTTTGTAGGACACAGTGTAGAGCAGCACATAAAGGAAGGCACCGGGCATACCTTGGCCTGCAGGCGTCCTCCGATGGTGGACCTCATGTGATAGACAGAAACCACCACATCCCCGTGGACACTCACACCCAGAGGGAACACCACCTTCCCCTCCTGGACCCTGTGCTCTCTGGGAGGAGATAGCAGGGGGGAGAGAGATGGGGAGAAGGATTGAGGGAGGATGGGGAGAGACAGATGGAGGGGACAATTGGGAGAGAGTAATTGAGGATGAGGAGAGAGAATAGGGGTGGAGAAAGAGGAGAAAGAAAGCATTAATTCAATGCACGTGTTTCTACTCTGTGATCCCTTGATCGTAGTTAATGCATGGAATGTGTTGTTTCCCGACGGAGGCTCATTCATTTCAAATAAGAGTATCTGTCACCACTGCATCGTTCCACTGTAGATGGAAGGGTTGCATTTATTCGCTGATTATGCATGCAGAGACTAAACTGCATGTTGTCTTACCCCTTTCTTGCTAGCTAATTTCAGCAGTGAATCAGAGTTGCTATGAAAATGTATGTTAATAACTATGCTTGATCGGTTTCATCTCAATAAGAGCGTGTGTCGATATCCGGCCCGTACCTCATCCTCTCGTACTCCTGTGCGGTGGTGAAGATCTTGGTTTCTCCGATGAGGACATCGCAGAAGGGCCGGCAGCCGCTGCGCTGTTTGTTGAAGCAGGGGACCGGGCTTATGGTGAGGGCCTTGATCACCAAGGGCTTGGAGTGCGGTAGACTGGGCTTCTCTGACACCATGCTACACACATAGCCTATGTACCTGCATGGGAACAAGGAAAGGAGAGAAGATGTCATAGCGTCTTTCATGTCCTGTCTATCTCTCACATTGCTTTGTGCTCACATCATAAAAGCCGTCTGTGTTGTTTATTTCACGTCATAAAAACAGCACCAATGGCTATATCAAGCCAACATAAACAGTAAGAATTGTTCAAACCCCATCAAGCAAAGAGCACTTGACTAGGTTAGACTGACACATAACACAGTTTCCCGCTGATGTAATATTTGTTGTTATGAGAATGGGTGGAAATTTAACTTTGAGCACTGCCCAGGCAGGTGTTTTGAATGCCATTCCCATAATTTCTCAGTTAACCTGCCCTCAAATTCTGGCTCATGAGGGCAATTATGTACTGGCATTGACTGAAAAATACTACAGCTACAGGCTGGCACGGTAATAAAATGTCCATGCTTGGACGAACGGCAGCTCTACAGACTAAGATCCTCGCTGAGGCTGAGGGGGCCGAGGGCTGTTAGCCACGCTGACTGATTGGCTGCTACGTGTTTCTGACTCGTCTTTAGTATCACCGCTAATGGCAGATGGGCTGAAATTATGACAAGTGCAATAAATCTACATGCCATGTAGGAGAAGTTAGCTGACGGAAAATACAAGAGGGAGGGCGGAGGATGGAAATGAAACACGGCTAGGGTTGAAAGTCATTCATCATCTGAACGTGTTGCTAGCCTCATCGAATCAGTGTTTCCCCCAGAAACCTTTCTTGGCAGTGGGGAAAGGCCAAATCTGCATAGAATATGTAATGCTGAAACTCTCCATTAACTCTCTGGTTGATACGTCTCTCTCTCACTTCCTTTTCCTCTTTCTCATTCTCTGTCACACTCTCACACACACACATGTTCGAACCTGCGGTGTGAGGGCCAGAGGCCGGAACCTGGTCTCTTGGCGCTGAGCAACTGCATGGCGGGAACTGGGTTGTTGAAGAGGTGGCAGAAGCAGAACATGGCACAGACCAAAACGCCCGAGGGAGCACGGCCGTCCTGAAAACACAGAAGAAGCGAGACATTGAGTCGTTTCCTCTTTTTGACATGCTGGGAGATGATATTTCAAAACCCCAATATCATACATTTCTGGTTTTATCTGCCGTGCACTTAACCTCTTCTCTTAACCACAGTCTTGTAGTGTAGCCGGCCAATGAACATCAATGGGAGCGGCCCATTGATGTTCATTGGCCAGCTACACTACAAGACTGTGGTAGTACTGGTCGACTCATACAGTAGGTGTAAACAGATAATGTACAGCCACTGCATACAGCAAGTCCCAGTTTTTGTATGCTTGCTGCACTACTGCACTGTAACTCCAATGTACCAATGCAATGCAGAAACTGGGTAGAGATACTTCAATAATAACTTATACAGTGGCTCCCCTCTGTGTGCAGCTACTCACAGTTTAAAGAATGTGTTCCTAGTCAACTGGTTCTAAAAGATTAAAGGAATATCTGCTGTCATGCATGAATGCGCACAAACAGGCAGCTCCTAAATATAAGTGCAGAGATTTTTGTTCAGTGAATGTATCCACTGTTATAAATACACTCAATAGAAGTTCATTTGAGGTTACAGGGAGAAGAAAAGCGTATCAAATTATTTCTAGGAAAGGCAAAGGCATTCTCGCAAAACTGAAGCAGCAACAATCCAGTTTTAAGAAAAGCACTGTTTGGCGGAGATTATGCGAGGTGGAGCGCTTTGCCAAGCTACAACCAAACCGCAGTGACTTGGCAATAACATTCACCACATGCCAGAGTACAGTACTGCTGTCATAGAATTAGAGTAGACAGAATGGACAATTTCACTGAACACTTCAGCGGTGGTTGTATTACACAACATTTCAATATTTCATTCTGCATGAAGAAATGCTCATGCCCATGACAACATTATCAAAGTTTATGGCAGTGTGTTTACTGATCACAGACACCCAAGTAAGAGAATCAGGAATACACCAGAAAGTGTCTCCTCTTTCCGCTCTAATTCTGTGACCATTGTGCGACAACATGAGTCACATGCCACCCTCAGCACAGTTTAATTGAATAACCTATAATCCAAAGCCAACATGCAGGGCTGTAATGCTACTCTCTTCTACTTTGTCATGGACATTCAGTTCTCCTTTGAATACAAGGAGCATCTGTGTCCGCTAAGCACCAGCAGAGGCAGAGAGAAACAGGCGAGATGGAAACTAAAGCTGAACAGAAAACAATGGGAGCAGCTTGAAAAACTTCCAAGCTGTGTTTCACTTGGAAACAAGGCGAGCCAACCCACCAACACCCAGGGGTGGCAACAGTGAGAGGAGAGGGAGAGCAAGGACGTAGAAAAGGGACTAAAAGTTTGATTCAGTTCCCTTGATTAGATTCCTTGTCTGTGTGCTATTGATACAGTTGCAGCTTCTTTTGATGGAAAGTGGGGAAATCATCCTCCTTGTGAATTTACTCTTCATGCAGGGAGAAAGCAGATGATCATGAAGCACATGTCATTTCTTAAACCAGAAAACAAACTGCCAGTGCAGTAAAATGATTTAGTAAATTTAGCTTGATAATTGTCAATACAAGATAAAACAAAAACAAAAAAAACACTTGCTAAGCTTGTCTTTTTTGCAGTGACTGTTTTCTAATAAATCAGCCTTGGTTATTTCATTGTAGATATTGAACTGCTTCAATACAATCTCACCACACTGCCTCTTAAGCTCCTTGACAGTGCAAACCACTTTTCCCAAGGAGGTACAAGTAGAGATTTTCAGGATCAGGGCCGACTCAAAGTGTGTCAATAAAAGCTGTCGTTTACAGCCAAGCCGACAAATCATCTACGTTGGCAAGAAGATGTGCAAATGAATCACTATACAGTTAAGTACTTTGGGGGGGAATTGAGGGACATGGATACTGAGTGTGTTTCAGTTGGTCCTATTTGGCTCTGCAGTGCAGCATATTTCAAAGGCTGTGCCGGAGCTGGAAAGTGGGTCGTGGGTCAATTAAAACAGGTCCCCCAAAAAATGCCTTTCCATGTCACTGCAGTGCATGGTGAGCTGGAGAAAGCACTGTAGGGCACTGGGTTAGCAGTCTAAAAGCATAGAATGGCCTACAAAACGAATCAGTCTTGCAAACCCATGGCAGTAGTCCAATCCACCAGAATTAATGAAAAGAAAATGGAGGCCGGGGATGAGTGTGATGAAGGTGTGTGAGCGTCTTCTTACCGAGCAGGTGATGACACACACATTCTTGGGATTCTGTTTGAGCCAATTGTGCATGTTCTTACACACAGCAAACAGGTTGTGGAGGCTGGGAGCCTGGCGAGACGGCCAATTACACTCTGAAACCTGGAAAAAGGGAGGGGTGGGGGGGGGGTGGGGGGTGGGGGGTAGTGCAGGAAATGAGAGAGATGAGAGAGAGAGAGGAAAAGCGAGAGGGACAGCGAAGGGATAGGGAAACAGACACAGACAGAGAGAGAGAGGGCAGTAAAGGGGGAGAGAACAAAAGAGGCAGAAAAGGGGAGAGGGAGGGATAGAGAGGAAAGAGAGACACAAGAGAGGCGGGGAGAACAAAGACAGAGACGAAAGAAAGACAGAGGGAAAAGAAAGAAAAATCCATAAAAGCAGGAGGGGAGGAGAAAAGAGAGGGGGAGGTTAGCAACGGCGCAGCAGCAGCAGCAGCAGAGCAACACAACACACCAGTTACCATGATGAGTCATCTGCTAGAAATACAATGACTTCCCCAGACAGACAGGGGGCCATCTTGGCCATGTTGACTCCACAGTTTGACTCCACAGCTTCCTTGGATGTATCTGCCTGAGAGCAGCAATCTGCTGTCTATGGAGAACCCACTTGTGCCTCCACTTGAATCTCAATCCAGCTGTGCAACAGTGGTGAATGAAATGAGCCAAGCAGCTCAAGCTGAGGACAGTCATAACCATAAAACTTGAAGAAGATAGGATAAATAGGGCAATTCAATTCAAATAAACTTTTTCAATGGTACTTTGGCTGGCTGGTGCACTTAAATATGTAATCCACGAGTTTGTCTTTTTTTATTTATTTTTTTTGTCTCCATCTTTGGTGCTCAGTGTTTATTGCTGTGGTGTTTCTGCACTGCACCTCAATCAATCAATCCAGTATGACGTCTTTTTCCTTGGATTTTCTGTTGATGAAGTTTGAGTTTCTGTAGGTGAAACTCTTTTCTTTCTTTCTTTCTGTCTGTTCAGCCATGGTGGCCATCGCTGCTCATGCTAAATACCCAGTTCTTCTTCTATTTATTCCAAACTGACTGCTGTTGCTGCTGCCAGAAGCATAAAACGCATCACTTCACGCATCACTTCACGTGTCAGAGGATTTTTCCTAGGAAAGACCTACTATTTATTTATACAAAAATGTCACAGAGTATTACTTTAAGATGCTACTGCGGACTGTTTGACAAAGTTGTCATGAAACCGCGCCCTGGATTAGAGTGTGACACTGAAAGGCTGCTGTGGTACCATGGGATTATCAGGCTCAACACCGCAGTGGCAGCTGTGTGGAGCAGAACTCTGTGAGTCTCTGTGGTCATGATTTCGGAGGGAGGCTGAGTCATTTAATGACAGGAGAGAGGCGAGCGATGATCGTTAGGCTTGATGAGGGAGAGATGATTAAAGGTTTCACTCCGGGTGCTGCACTGCCTTATGGGCCAAATATAGTGATGGGCCCCAATTTAAACACAGGCAGACCACAAGTAGTCAGGTAACAGTAAACCAGATTCTAGCAGGGACTTGGTCTACTCCCAGTACTGTTTCCTGCTCATTCACCTCCCTTTATGGTTCAACCTACTAGCGCTCTGGTGCGAAATATTCTCTATGGCTTGTCATTATTTTGTTATTTTATTATAATCTATTGTAATGTTATTATAATAATTAAATATTCTGTGTTGACATTCATTATTTCATTGTTCTATTTGAATTTATTACAATGTTATTAAAACTAAATATTCTGCTTTGCCATTCATTATTTTATTACTTTATTGGTATTCAGAGTCTTTTCTCTTCATTTACAATCATTTTTATTCTATTTTATTTTTTCAAACTATTTAAGCCTGTTTTTGCTTTGCTTTACTCCACTGTGGACTACTTAGTATATAGCGCCACTCATTTTCATAGTATTTGGATTGACATTATTGTGCCTGTCAGTAACGACAAATCAAATAGTACGCTTTTGAATCTTGTGTCAAGGTAATCAGAAAGGCTTATATGGAGATGTACAGTAAGGCCAATTTAAATAAATCCCCACATCTTGCACTAGTTCTGCAACATTTCCCAACAATTTCTCTGGCCAATGCATTATTACTTTTCAGGGAGTGAAATGTAGCAACCAGTGACAATCACGTAAAAAGTGGCACATCTATAATGATGTCATCTGTATCTTCATGAGCCGCTCTCACCCGGTTGGAGAATTTGGCGCCGCGGTAGTTGCGCTGCGATAGGTTGAAGACAGTGTAGTGGTCGGCATGGCGACTGTCCAGGAAGGAGCGGATGTCCTCCACATGGTTCTGGTAGCCAATCTGCACCGACTCCGCTGGGTAGGTCATCACTGAAAGAATGAAAAATATATATATATAATATATATTGCAGCTGCTGGATATAAACCACGAGCCTCCAAAATGTCTGAGCATGCATTTGGAAATTGGAAAATGAGTTTTGAAGGGTTTCATGTGCTGTGGAGTCACTGGTACAGATTACATACAGAACATACATGCTAGGCTTCGCTCTGACAATATACTGAGGGAGTCCACATTCAGTGGTGAGGGTCAATGGTTACACACAACGCATGATGGGATAGAAGCCCTCAGGTAACGACTATGTCCTCTATAAAGGACACACTGCTGCACTCAATTGTTTCTGTTTGAGCATGGATGGACAGCAAGTAGTTTGAGAAAGAGGGAGAGAGAGAGAGAGAGAGAGAAAAAAAGCTGTGAGTGCATGCGGGTCTATCCATCTGTGTGAGTGTGTGTGTGTGTACGTATCACTTTAGTCTTAGAGTCACACATGAACTCTCATTCCATTATATTAGGCAGACAGAATGCAATTTAACCCTCTCATTTAGAGTGTGGTGTGTTGGGAGTTTATAACTTAGTTTGTTAGAAATTATTTTTGTCTCGGACCTTGTGGACCAATTAGAATGAGTTTAGCCGGCAGGTCAGTTCTTTCCCAGGTGTGATCCATTGTTTAAATTAAGTATTCTCACTACACACAGACACACACACGATACACACACACACACATAAGGTGCATGAGGTACAGTGTCATCTGTATTTACCTATGATTCGTGATGTGATGTAGGCAATGTCCAGCTCCCCTTTTGTGTACCTGTAACACAGAGATTAAACTTTAGAGACACACATTTCATTTTTTTTAAGACATTAATTTTTCCACATTTCTGTATTATTAGAAAGAACACAGAGCAAATGGAGAGCAATAAGATGACAAGTTTATGACCAGATTCAACAACATCACAAGTACAAAGAATGTGACTTAGTCTACTGACACCCCAACACATTTTTATAAACTTGCACAGATTTCACATAATTTTGCAAAATCACACTTATTGTACTTGGTACATTGTTATGTCAGATTACAGAGTATAAGAGGAAGCACGTATTAAATTAGGCATTCAGTAGGGAGGGTCAAGGGAAACCCTCTCCATGAATAATATCAAGTCATTAAAGGGGAAATCAATACATGAAAAGTTGTTCTCTCTCTCACTGTCAGTGTTGTATCTCATGCATACATTAGTGATTAGATCAGAGTTAACAGGCGTTAGACTAGAAGCTTCCATGTGTCTACCTGTGGAGAAGTCGTTTTTTTCATGCTCACAGGACGAGACTGAACTGTCCAAGATCAAAGGAATGCCATATGTGAATTCTTAATTTGAGCTGCACTCGCCTTTCATTACTAAATTTATCTGTTCCATATGGAGCTGATTTTACTGGGAGAGCAGCTGCAGCGGGCACACACACACACACACACACACACACACACACACACACACAGATGTGCCGTCGCCCCACCAGAAGTCACACTTTGTACATGCTTGCTGCACTGCTGCTGTGCTATACCTCCTCCACAAGGACCAGATTGAAAAATGACTGCAGTGCCTATGAAATATAGGTGCAGGGTGGGATTGGGGGGGTGACTGAAATATTTGGTGCTCGATCTGGATACAGCAGAAGGTTTTTACCCAACAGCAGCCTCTGTACCAGTTGGATTGTATTGGCCACTGTCAAGGCAAAACACATTAGTAGGCTAATGTGTATCAAATCGAGTTGACTTGTTGCCTGCTGTGCAAATCCCCCTAGTCAAGCCAATCTAGGCCAGCCATCTCTCTGTGTGGTCATGGATGAGTGCCATATGGCCCTGATGCAATCCTAGACCTGCTTATGTAATGCAGTGGTGCACAACTAGCATGCTTTGGAGTGAGATCAGGTGCGCCTTGGGATTTTTCTTCAAATATGAATAAAATGAACACCAAACAAAGTGGTAAATGTCCAAGTGAATGCATTTTTTTTAACAGCTATTTGGATATTATGAATCCCCTACTTACATGATTATAAAAGGATTTACATGACATTTCTAAAACACTCAATGACTCATTAAATTTCAGTGTTGTGTGGCACGGTTTTGAAAAGGTTGAGAACCACTGATGTAACAGACAACCTGAGTTAAAGCCATCAGAGAGAAGTGGGGAGGAACAGGGGGGAGAAACGTGGGAGGAGCCATCAGTCGTGACTCGTGACTGTAAGTCCTCCATAATGAAGTAATTGGACCACAGTTCAGGGTTCTATTTGGGTCCAATGCTGTGTTGTGATCCCAGTGTGAAAAGCTGACTGAGGGTTACGCACAGTCACATACAAGGTGTTTCTGAGCAAATGCATGTGATTGGACAGTATTCATACCATTTTATTATGCAATTTGTCTTTGCCACAGAAACGTCGTCCACAATATGTGAACAAAATCAGAGATGTGGGGTTTCTACAGCACACTGACAATATGTAAATCTGTGGTTTTACCGGGGTTTTACAGTTCCCTGCGAGTTGGCTGTGCACAGCTATTTCAGGAAGGAAGCAGGTCAGGTGTCAGGTTTAAATGGTTATGGCCAATGGCTGTGGAGTATGCAAATGAGCAGCCTCCCTGACCTCTTGAGGATAGAGTTGCAGCCAATTAAAATGTACTGCAAGGTGTGGTAGATAGAAACAGAGGGGAAGGACACAACCGGAAAGAAGGGCAAGGCTGACACTGGACAAGGACACTCCCTGCTAACGGCAATGTTACACATGTTTTCTGTTCCTTCCTATGGAAATCAGCCAGTTAATGTCGTCCACCTCCAGTATGATGGATATGATGTAGTTTGACTACATATTTATTTTTATATATATATATATATATATATATATATATATATATATTATTAATTTATCAATATTACTCTGCTTTGTCTATGGGAAGCCCTTAAACTAACATTGTCTAGGCCTAAATGCTGTTTCAGAGGCTTTCCCATCCTGCCAGGTATACAGTTTTGGAGGACTAAATACTTACTATAAGCGAATATACTAAATAAAAACTACAATTATTGTAATTTTTGGGCATGGAAATGGTCAAATAGATAAGATATAGACAAGCTATTGAAAATCAGCAGAAAATATCCTGCAATGCAACAAGAAAAGTTGAAAAAAAACATAATATTATGCATATGAGCATGACAGTTAGCAGTGCAGGAACCAATCACATGTGGGCAAATATCTGGGTCTCAAATTTAATTTTTGCTCCTAGTTCTACTTCGTCTTTGAATGGAGGATGGATGATTGGGGACTTTGTGATTGCTAAACTGTATGACCCATCTCTGTCACTGTATCTTGACAAACGGAATAATGTATGGAGGAAAGTGACAGAGATTGTTGCTGGTCTCCCTGGTGTGTAACATGCTAACTTCAGCTCTAGTAGGCTAACACTAGCTTGCTAGCCTACCTTTCAAGACATATGATAATGGATTTAATTTGGGCATAATCACATGAATAAAATGATAAAATACAAAATAGGTCTACAAATGTTAAACAAACCTGATGCTTTTCCCAAGAACACCCAGTGTAACACCCATGAGCACCAACTTTTGATTGAGTGAAACGACGGTGGTTGCACTTGGTGCAACCACTGCATTTTGTGACCCTGAATCAAGTCGCTTTGTCATGGTGGTGCAGTTGTCTGACAACAGAAAAAAAACAACAACCACATACACACACACACACACACACACATACACACACATTTACATAGACTTACATTCATTTCCTGGAGACTTACCCTAACCTTAACCTAACCCTAACCTTAACCACTGACCCAAAAATCAGATTTTTACCAATTGAGGACATGGCTTTTGTCCCCAATTGCACAAGCCGTCCCCAATCAACTGGTCTTAAGTCTGGTGTGTGTCCCTGAAAGTGACTTAAGTCATACCCACACACACACACACACACACACACACACACACACACACTCACAAACACATGCAGATACCCACAAGCACCACCACAGTGCCTGATGTTTATGTTTCCTATTGGCAAGTAAACATCAGGACCATGAAAGGCATTTTAGGGCAGATTACATCAGCAGAGAGGTGCTCTAAAAGAGTCTCCTGTGACTATGCACCACACACACACACACACACACACACACACACACACACACACACACACACACACACACAGTGTAAGTAGGTTAGATCCCGATGGATATTGCATTTGAGTTCTCTACATTCTCCCTTCCCCATAATGACTATATTTTACAGCCTTTGTCTTTTTTTAACATGATTTTTAAAGCATGTCAGCTTCATTACAGATAATTAAAGTTGAGAGTGACAGCCAGGATACGAGAGAGAGAAGATGACTTGCAACAAACCCATGGCATCAGAAGTACAATATGTGGACCTCAGACCACTGACCTACCGAGAACTTCTTTCTTTCTTAACAAAGTGCTGTGTAAGGAAAACCACAATGCTTCTGATTCATCCTGAGTCATTTCATCTGTATCCTCTTGACCGTGTCTTGTCTGAATCAAGTCTTAGTCTTCACTAACCCTAATGCTGTGATTCATATATTTTGACCACTGGAAGCTGAGCGGAGAACAATGGCTTTATGGTTTGGAGAGAGAGAGAGAGAGAGAGAGAGAGAGAGAGAGAGAGAGAGAGCAAAAGAAGCGAGGTTGACAGAGAAAGGGGAGTGGAGAGAAAATCAAACTGGAAACAAATGAGTAAGAGAAACAAAAAAAAAATGAAAACGAGAGTGCGAGAGAGGTCGGATGAAACCAAAACAACAGTGAGAAAGAAAGAGCCGGGGGGAAAGGAGAGAGAGAGAGGGGGGGGAGGGGGGGGGGGGGGGGGGGGAGGGGGGGGGGGGGGGGGGGGGGGGGGCAGTCTGGGTGAAGACCAAGGACACTGTGCCTTTCACAAAAACCAGAACAGCCATCCAGACTCCATCGCGGGCCTTGTGTTTCTCACAGACAGAGGGACACACTGTTGAGCGCCGTTGCCAGATTGGTTTCCCTGCAAATTTCTCTTCAGTCAGGTAAACAAACAAGCGAGCTGTTTTAAATAATTCAGCTCCAGCCCTTTGCCTTGAATACAGATGAGACAGAAGCAGAAAGGAACAAATCGAGTTCACTAAGAGTGTATAAAGAGGGCCTGGTTAACAACTGCGCACAAAGGGGTATTGCCTTATACCGAGCGCACTCGGGGGAATATTTACTAATGCATTCCCACGGCTGCGGTCAATAAAATGGGCCGGCCCGCTCGGTTTAAGAAGTCACACGCGGTCAGTCTGCTGCAGAAACCCTGTTTACTCCAACAAGTCAGGAAGGTAGGAACCCTTCATCAGTGATCATCAATGGTTTGGCTTTGTCGCTGCTTGAGGGGAGGCAAAGTCAGCTGTTTATTGCGAGGAAAGAGAGACTTCTGCACGACACTGGTGATGATATACTGATGCGTTCCTGTGGTCTGTGACAGGTGTTAATGCGAACAACTCCCTCCCACAGAAAGTCACGACTCTGTGATAATCTGTAATCCCATCAACATGCACAGCCTGGAACCGCTCTGTGGACAAGCTAGATGATAAATGGAAAGGCTGGACTAATGAGATTGTTTTATTCTATGAGGACTATAAACCAGAAAATATAACTTCATGCTCAGAATATCACTCAGGGATTCTCACGGTCAGTTTTTACTGAACTGTGTCACATTACTTTATGCCTCTACCTTTCCTTTCTGAGCCCTTCAGCTGGTTGCCACGGTAGCTGTAGCATGCCCCCCCCCCCCCCCCCCCCCCCCCCGCCTTCCCCCCCACCCACACCCACTCATACACACACACACATAAACACACACGTATAAAAACACACAAACACACACCACCACACACAGCGCCCTAGTGAAATGAATCCTTCTGTATCAGCAGTGCGCTGGCTATTTGGCACAATGAACTGCCATGAATAATTCAGCCAGGAGAGGAGAGATAGACAGAAAACAGAGGAGAGGAGGAAAGGTGGAGCCGAGATGAGAGGCGAGCCCGGCCGAAAACACGAGGGAACGACGGGATAGGAGAGTGGGAGTTTGCCAAGATATGAGCAGAGAGGAGAGGAGGGAGAAGAGAGGAATAATCATGATCAAACTTGCTGAGTCAATAGTGGGAGGAGGCGTGTGTGTGTATGTGCGTGCATGTACTTGTGTATGTGTGTCTGTGTGTGTGTGTGTGTGTGTGTGTGTTTCTGACAATACAGAGGCCCCTTTGTGCCGTCCTGTGCAGACGCCTGTGCACAAACACACTGTGAGGACCGAGCCGTGCCAGACTCTGCTGCCTCCCTCTTTCCTCCATCCCTCTCTCCTTCCTCTCCTCCCTCTCCCAACTCTTTCCCCCCCTCAACTAGATCCACATCGCTCTGCTTCACTTCTAAATCTGTTGGAGACTTACTTTACATTGTAATCATGTGTAATCAAAAGGAGAAAGGTCATCATTAATCAGTGTAATCTAAAATTAATGAACATTATTTCACTGCTGTCTTATTGAACTGTAACTCATCAACATTATCATTCAACATTATAGTCAACTGAGTCAGGGATTTTCTTTGAGGAAAGTGTCATGGATGTCAAAGTTTCAATAATTATGTCAGCCATAAAGTCAGCAAAGTGATTCATTGCTGCTTTGTTATAGTTTTATGTGACACTATAAAGTGCTCCAAATTATCTCAGTGATTTCTCTCCTTATTTAGAGTTCCAGTGATTTCCTTATCAAAGTTTCCAATTAAAGTCACTATAGCATATTCTTTTAAATCCCCTCTTTCTCTTTTCAAATGTAACATAATATAGTATTGCTGACGTCTAAGCAATCTCATTGAACTCCAATACATACTCCAAACAATACACAGACAACGTTTGAGCCATAGTTGGCACCAGCCTCAGATATCAGGTAAATATCACAGCCAGGTGCCATGTCAGTCTCTTCCCTTAATACATGGTGAGGTTCCATCCACACCATCCACTAAGCCAGGAATCATAATAAAATTGTGTTGCTGAAAATTACAATAAGATACGACTGTAAAATATCCATAAATACTCAATCACATTTTGTAGTTTTCTATTTAAGCTTTGGATTAAGCATAACTTCTCAAGTGAGGCTAGGTTTATGGGTAAGACAGAGTTAGCTTTATAATGAAAACTATGTGTTTTAGCCTTACAGTTTGATCATTGAAGTAACAGTGAGTGAGGACAGGTTGAGAACTAGTGAACTGTGTGTATCAACCTTATCAGTGTAGCAGTTCTGGGCCTAAACCCATTGTACTGAGAATAAGTGATCTGACTGACCAGTGATCCTACAGTACATCAGTGCTCTTATTCTTTAAAACTTTGGGAATCTGGACCCTCATTCAGCTAAGAACCTAACATGTAATCTGATGTAAAACCAGGGTGTTAATGAATAATGTTGTCACATTCCTTGAAGAGCGAACCTGATGAAACCACAATGTGGAACGCATTAAACCCTCTCCAGATTTTTTTTTTTAATTAGCCTACTTGCTACACAATAAAAAAAAGCAACGGAACAGATAGAGGCCCTGTCTGATATAAAGTTAGCAGGGCGGCCTGGTGGTTAGAGAGACTTTTCTGCACCTGGAAGGTTTAAGGTATGATCCATCTCTGTGGAAATGTCCTTAAGCAAGACACAAAACCCCCATCAGCAACATGAAGGACTGACCCTGCACATCCACTCCTCCAATGAAAAGCTTCCTCTTTGGGGTAGAGCTAATCTCATGTGGCCACACCTCCCGCTCAAACGGTCTGGAGAAATGGCTGTCTCAAAATTCAAACTAATCAAATTTCACCTGGGGTGGAGCATGGCACTAGTCCTCACTTGTTTACAGTCATAGGAACAACAGGGAAGTTGATACAGTTAGCTAGCTAGCCAAACCAAACTTTTGTCAAGGCACAAACGGCGTGATATTAAAGACTCGCTCTGGTGTAATGAGCATTCTTCTGGTAAAACAGAATTAAGTCTTGTTTCAAAATTTTCACCCGTTTTTATCATGCTTGTTTAATTTAACCAAAGAGTTAATATACTGACTCGAATCTTGGTGAAGTAGTTAGCTTTGCAGCTAAGCTAACAATGGAAACAGTGCTGCCCTTAGGTCTCGTTGTCCTATGTTTTCTGAGGAGAATTCGTTTTTGTCGTTTGAGCCTATATGTGGCTATTTGAGATTAGGGTGGAGCAGTAGTAGTTAGTGTAGCTGCAGTGGGACCTGTGTGTGTGTGTGTGTGAACATGGCGGTCACTTACGTGGCAACCTGATGCATGACCTTGGTGGAGGTGTCTTTCAGCGTGTCCTTCAGGTTGTCTTTGAAGTTGCTGAAGAACTTCCCAGCGCCTCCCTTCACCATATCCAACAGCCCTCCACCATAGTTGGCGTCCATATCTGGGGATGGAGGACCTTTAGCCAATCAGAATCCAGAGGAAAACACACACGCACACACACACACACACACACACACAGAAAGACACACACTGAGGATGCAGACAGAGACACAGACCTCCATGCACATGCAACGACAGGATGTCATCGCTGAATGAAAACCTCATATCTCACTTGTTCACCAGATGAATCCAGCCGAATTCTAGATGACCATGCCTTCTGGAAGTTATACAATAGCTATTAAATATGTGTAATCCTTCAAAAAACTAACACCTAAAGTGGAGTTTAGAGGTTTTCATTTGACACAGTGATAAACGTATGAGTCACTGCATAACATACAGAGTAAACATGGTGGATTTGAAAGAATGATGGACAAGGATGCAGAGACAAGACAGAACACACAATAAAATACATAGCCCACCATCTGGACTGTTGAACTGTTTCCGAATGTGTGTGTGTGTGTGTGTGTGTGTGTGTGTGTGTGTGTGGGTGTGTGTATACTCTCAAGAGTAAACGGGTCTTGGAGCAGACCCAAGTGTCATATCTGAGTCAGCATCCTTCTGGTGATCTGACAATCTCTCTCTCTCTGTTTCTCTCCCCACGATCCATCCCTACACAGCAGCTACAGCATCACCACCTGATAGCTAGCTTAGCACTGCCAAGCTAGATAATGGTCTATGGCAGGGGTGCTCAACTTTTCAACTCTGATAAATTGAGTCTCCTCCAGGCGTCTAGGCTCATCAAAACCTATTTTTCTTCTTGTCAAGTGGGGACAGACTGTCTCAGCCTATGGTTTAAGAACCAGAACCAGGTTAACTGGCTCTCTGAAGCAGTCCCTTACAAAAAAAGATACGTAGGTGAAACGTTTTTTTTCCTACGTGAACTTTTTTTTCACATTTTCAGCTGCAATGACACACGACATGTTTCACATGTGAAAACTTAATTTCACATTGACAGGTGAAAATCTCATTTTCACATGGGAAATAGGAAATTTCACATGTTCACATATGGAAAGTAACCAGTCCAAAAAAGCACAAAAAAATCACATGACTTTTTTTCTCATAGTGGGGTCCAGGGACCCGCAGGGGTCCTTCAGGGGGCTCCCAAGGGTCACAAGCAAAATGAGGAATAGTTTAATTTCACTATAAGGAGTTAAGGAGTTTATCAGACTGACTATTCTAACCATAAGTTTCACTCTCACCACTACTATCTCCCCATGTACAGTGAGACAGTTACCTTGGTCCCTGAGACAAAATCTTATCAAATGGGGCCTAATGTGGTCTATTGGGGGTCCATGCTTGGAAAAGGTTTTAGAGCCCCTGCACTAAAGGACATTATGGGATTAAAATCTAACTGAACAAATCAGTGGAGTGGCTCACAACTTGTGTTAAAACTTGTGTTGAGGTGGGTGTTAAGACACTTTGGTAATGGGTAAAGGGTAATGTTGGCAAACCAGAAAGCTGTCGTCTCTGTACACCTGGTCCATTATGAACCTGGCACAAGCCCTGAGTGTCTAACTTCCCATTTCATACTCATAATTTATTTAACTGAGAAAATCAATTGAGAAAAATCACTTTTGTTCATTTTAAAAGTAACATTTTGTAGTGAAATGGACGGATGCATTCTGGACTGATTTCTACTGCAGGCTTTCACACTTACACAGACACACACACTTACACAGACACACACACATTATCTCTGAGGGAATATGTATCAGTGTGTAGAGAGATATTGGCTGCTGAGACAAAGATTCTAGAGTAATCACACATAGAGAAACACTCTCTTTCAATCTCTTTCTCTCTCTCCCTGTTTTTCTCTCTCCGCCTTGCTCCATCACAAACATTACTGATTAACGCATCCTCTCTTTACCCCTCCTTCCTTCATTCTCTCCTTCCATCCTGTCCTCCCTCGTCTCTGTCACTTCCATAAAAAGGAAACACCTTCCCGCAAATAACTTTTGCTACATTTGACACAGTTCTTTGCTAAACTCCAAATTTAGACCTTTCATCTCTGGATGCACTGATATGAGTGACAGGGATTTATTTCTCCAAGGAATAAATCTTATTCTTGTTGAAACCACACAGCATGCGATCCAAATACATTTCCAAAAGCCAAATGGGAATTTGCCTATGGCAATCAACATTTGCTAATTAAATCGGACTTTGCCTATAAAGAATGTTTTTACTGAGCACTTTTAACTTTTAACTACTTATGGCTGCATAAAAATTAAGTTGAACAATAAATTAAATCAAAAGCTAATAGCTCCCCCACATATACATATAACAAATGCACACAAACATATTGTCACTATCAAGTGAACGCCTCTTTTCAGGAACTAAGAAAATAGGCCTTGTTTTCAGCTTGGTGACAATGGTTTTTGAGTTTATCCAATGAAATTTAAAAGGGTTTCATAAGCCCAAGAGGTCTTAGAATTTGCTCAACCTATAGAGGACCATGTAATCCTTCAACTGAAATGAAAACATGAAAATCACCAAAATTGGAGTTACAAGATTTTCACACCGCATTGAGCATGTCTAAAAGAGAAAAAATGATTAAAGCCAAGTACTCATTTCCTACCACTGATATTATCCCATCTGTCCTTTCAAGCCTTGTAACCTTTAACTGGCGGCAGGCCTGTTTTTTTTTTTTTTTACATCCTGTGAAAATGTGCTACAGAGATGAATGGTCTTGTGTTTAATTAGGGCATTTCCACTTTATTTGTCTGTACAGTAGAGAGTGTAAGGCTTGGAAAGAGAAAAAGAGCGAGAGGATAGCGTGCAGCAAGGGTTGAAAGCCTGGCTGAACTTCCTTTACCCTTCATTTGTTTACTGTATCCTAGACTAATGTTTATTATTTAACCTTCACTTAACCAGGCCATATTGAGCATGTCTACACTGAGTGAAACAAACCTGAAATGCCATTATGGCAACGCTATAACTTTGGCATTCAGTTTTGGGCTATTTTAAGCCCTTTACTATGTCAGGGAGTGTGACATGAAAACCTGGAATCTGAGCTGTGTAAGTGAGCCAAAGCTACATCTGCCAATTGTCTTTGATACCGGCACAGATATAGAGGTAGCCGGTGAAGGAACAGAGACTTCCCACTACAGAGAGAGCTGTCCCACAAACAGGACCGGCCCTCTAAGCATCTCCCTGCCCCTCCTCCTCCCCTCCTCCTTCCTTATCCTACCGCTTTCATCGCGATGACCCAGAGAGAGAGAGAGAGAGAGGGAGAGAGAAAGGAAGAGAGAGAGGGGATGACTGAGGGGAGGATTGGGACGACAGGAGGTGGGAGAGAGGGGGAGGAAGAAAGAGGGGGTGGAGGGGGGGAGATAGTAAGACAAGAAAATATACAGCGGGGAAAAGATTGAGGAGAGGGGAGAAAGAAAAGAGAAAGAGCGCTCTAGCCATGGCCAGAGAGATCAGTGGGCTGTCTGAATGTGTCTCCCTCCTTCAAGAGCCCCAACCTTTATCCCTCAGTATCCGGCTTGGTGTGAATGAGACAGATGGACACACTCACACAACGACACAGAGACACACACACACACACACACACTGCACTAGATCCCCCGACTACTACACTATGGTGGGCTTTGTTGTGTCCTGGACCTGCATGACTGTGGCGTCAACCCAGACTCTAAGCTGCTTAATTATAGATGCAGCTGATGACACAAGGAGTCTATGATTAATCATCTACTACAGCATAACCGGAGGAGCAGTCCACTGCCTTGAATAGCAAGCAAGGCCTTACAGGCTGGTAGGGCCGTGACACACACTGGCAGTGGGAGACGTGAGGTACTGTAGGTGCAAGCTGAAACATTCAAACATAATGTAATATAAAAGGGCTGGAATGCTAGCTTCTTTTTTCATATAACTAGCTCTATATTTTCAATTACCGTTCAGTTCAGTTTGATTTCAAATCAAAATGCTTGGCCTAGTTTTAAACTATATGGCTTGGGAAAAAGCCAACTTATGGAGAGGCCGCACATGACAAGAGTACAGGTTTTCCTCATTGGACCTGAGGCCTAAGGCAAGGCTAAACTTCTCATTTGGGTTACAAGGGTGATAAGTATTCTGTTAGTTGTAGAAAGGGTCCTTCAAAGTAGACTGTGCAGCCTAAATGTGCTGTGGCTCCCTCCCATTTTCCAAAGAACTGGACTGAATTGGCACTCTCCAGGCCATCTATTATTCAAGTCCCGTCAATAAAGCAGCTCTCCTGTACATGAGAGCTGTCCTGAACCTATAGCAGGTAGATAAGTTCATAAATGTGTCTGATCCCTCTGGTTGCAGTACCCTTGGACTGTGAGAGCATTATGCTGTTGAGCAGACTGAAAGATACAGCCCATAATTGATTTGGCCATCTACGTTTTGCTCTGGATCCATCAAATTGAGAAAGAGGATGCTTTCACTCTAATCGATCAAAATATAAACAAAGCCAGAATTGGGAAGGCATTATTCACGCAGTGGCCATATTTAATTCATGTCATACTCTGGATGGAAGACTGTGAAGCAAATGTAAGCTCAGTCTTTGGACAAAAAATGTAATATACACCAAAATTTCCCTTTCACATTGTGGAGGGATGAGCAGAGCTGGAGGCTAAATTACCTGAGATGGTCCCATTCATAGATTACAGCAACCGGACTGAAAGAACATCCATGGTGATGAAGAGAAGACCTGGACACCATGGTTCACCTATCCACAATGTTAAGCTATTGCTAATGTAATGTTAAAAATCAACTACTTTATGTTGTTAATGTTATATTTGGTACCATACAAATCAGATCTAATTCTTATCAATTGACAGCATTTACAGTCTTGATCTTTAGTATTAGTAATATCCAACATTAAGCTGCATATCCTTAGTGGAGCTTCTTAGACAGTTAAATTGTTTGTTAGCTGTGTCTGCTAGCTAACGCCAGGTGACTTTAGCCAGTTAACTACAATTACACAATTAGACCTAGTTTGTTAGGAGACAAATATCATGTTAACAGCAGTAGCTGAAGTAGCTGGCTGATAACATTAGCTAACATTATGGACGGGTGGCCTACTGGTGTGAGGTTGTAGATCATGGAGGTTCCCTTCAATCCATCTTGGGTAATTTGGCCTCCAGCTCTGCTCATGTCTCAGTTTGGTGTAAATTTCATTTTTCAGATTTAAAAAGACCAGTTGAGTCTGCCATATTGTTTCCATCTGCTTCGCTGTTTTCTATGTAGCGTTTCCTACCCTGAGTCTGTTTGCTTCTCTGTCATGTGCTTGTCTGTCTCCCTTGCATGCTGTAGCTGTTTGCCTTCCTCTCTCTGTGTGTGTATCTGTCTTCCTGCCTTGCCTGCCTGTCTGTCTGTTAGCCAGCCTGTGTGCCTGCCTGTCTGCAGCCAGATGGATGTGGGAGTGCGCAGACCTGTGAGCAAGCTACAGTAACAAGCCCTACTAGTACAGACAACAGGGAAGGCTCTCTGATACAGCCTGTATCAGCTAGTACAGCAGCTGCCACACCAGAGAGACCAGCCACTCACAGAGAGAGGGAGAGAGAGAGAGAGAGAGAGAGAGAGAGAGAGAGAGAGAGATCAACAACACAGAGAGCTCTAGCCATGGCCAGAGAGATCAATGGTTTGTTTGAATGTGTCTCCCTCCTTCTAGAGCCCCAACCTTTATCCCTCTATATCCGGCTTGGTGTGAATGGGACAGATGGACACATAGACAGAAACAGGCACACACGCGCACACACACACACACACACACACACACACACACACCGCAAAGGGCCAGCTAGCCAGACAGACATCTGACACTGGAGTGCCCCCCCATCCCCTTTCCTCTTTGACCCCCCCCCCCCCCCCCCCCTCCCCCGCTCTCTTTGTATCACATAAATGTGCGTCCCTGGAGGCTGGCTGACTCCACAGTGCGCTGCAGTGAACACAGGGAGGATCCAGGCTCTACAGAGAGGGCCTTACCTACTGTATATGGGGATAAGTCTGCAACCACCACCCCACTCCCCCCACCCACCCCAAGCCTGAAACACCCTAAGTAAGCAACCTCCCTATTAGCCCCAACTCTGCAGCTGCCTATTCCCAATATCAATCATGTGTCATGACATAGACACACAGTTAGGATAAAAACAGTATACAGCATACAATTATTTATTGCTATTACTGTACTAGTATTATTATTACTAGTAGTAGTAGGAGTGGTAGTAGTCGTAGTAGTAGCAGTAGTAGCAGTAGTAGTAGTAGTAGCCTATTGGTAGTAGCAGTAAACCTTATTCTGTGCACAAGGCTCTCTCTAGGGAAACATTGCTCTCAATGAGATTTCCCGATTTCAATAAAGGTGTCAAAACAAATATATTATTATGACCAGGCTCAATAAAGCATGCAGGGGATTTTCTGCTGGATTAATGATGTACTGTTGAGTGTAACAGATGGAATTACTTGTGCCTTTGTCATTAAAGAGATCAATTAAATATGTTGTGTAACACTTCATGTTCTGTTGGTTTTAATTTGTGACATTAGGCTACTAATCCATCATCCATGGCCAGCTGACTCAACATCTCAATTGATGGGAGTCTGTGCTTCTGCTGTCTGATACTAATGCAGAATGTAGCTTATGCCAACTATGGTTGGATTTATGACTCTAACAAATTATGTTATTTGACACAGGGAAATCCTAGTAGGCTGCAGATGGTGATTCATATTTGAAGCCCATACTGAAACAAATACATTTCATATACAGAATATGATACATTTAGAGAATGTTTCAAAATATACAAATATCAGCAAAAAAAAGTGTATTTGTGCCTATAGATTACATTCATTTGAAATACATTTTGGACACTGGTGTGGTGGTGGCAACATTTATCAGCCAGTATATCTAAAATATTGTTTTGCCACTCAAAATATATTTCAAATGAATGTCATCTACATCTACAAATACATTTTTGTATTTGTATTACTTTTTTTTCCCACATTTTGAAAGATATCTCTAAACATATTTTAAAGTATATGTGAAATGTATTATTTTTTGCCCATATGGATGGGAACATGGAGGGAACAAAAACACATTCATTCTGCATGCAATAGCGCAGTGGTTCCCAAACGTGGGTCTGGGGACCACTAGGAGCCCTTTCGGGAGGGTTTCCAGCAACATGAGGCATAGCTTATACTTTCACTGTTGACAGGACAATGAGAGAATGCATCAGTCCTGCGTTGTTCAGGCGTTTCACTGCCCTCATTGTCACCTCCCCGCCTAGGCCTGCATAATTCTCTGTAAAGTCAACAACTAAACTCTCAGATGGGGGGTAAATCTCCATCAAATGGGGAGGCAAGTGGTCTAATGCGGATCTGTTAGGGGGGCTGTGGTATGAAGGAGTTCCCACCGGCGGGGGAGGACGGCGGTGAGCAGTCTTACCTGAGCTGTCCATGGTGCTGCAGTCCTCCTCTCTCAGTGGGCCTGCCTTCGGTCCAAGGGTGGCCGCTATGGAGCCTCCGAGTGCGCTGCTGCTGCTGCTGCTCCCTCCTCCTCCTCCTCCCCCGGTGCTGAAGCTATCTCCGCCGCTATCGACCAACTGCAAAGATTCATAGCCATCGTAACTGGTCTTCTTCTTATAGGCGCCCAGCAAGCTCATTACCGAAGGACGGAAAGAGAAATAAAAAAAAAAAAGACAAAAGAAGCCCCCAAATAAAACGTGGTAGCCTACGCCGCCGCCGCTGCTGCTGCTACTACTGGGTGCACCACATGTCCGAGAGGAGGAGGACGACGAATCCCCTCTGCTTTCTGTGGGATAAAGAAATATTCCGCCGGGTGGCCTGGCCTCTCTCTCTCTCTCTCTCTCTTACTCTCTCTCTCCTCTCTCTCTATCTCTATCTATCTATCTGTCTATCTCCTCCTCTTTTTCTCAGCACCGCATTTTACTACGACGCTACTGCTGCTGCTGCTGTCGCTGTAGTCCCCGGCTGATTTAAAGGGAAAATCCACCCCAACACACAGCCGTCTTATGTTATTCCTCCACTAGTTCGACACCCCAAGCACTATTTGTGAATATGAGCAGCTCTTCACTGCAAATTTTCCACTGGCAGTGTTGATTTTAACACTTTAAAGTTAAATTAGCGCTGACAAAAACAGCTGATCTAGAGAAGATACCCTTATGATAAGAATTATATCCTATACCTACATATTGGAAAGTATACAAATATCACAGAACAACTATAAGTGTCTGTAGAAATATTATATGGATATAGTGATACCATAGCAGATAAAAACAAATACCATCAAGTATGATAAAGTCGCTGTGAACTCACTATTGAGCACCACAGACACATAAGTCCCTACAGTAATATAATAGGATTATCATAGTTATACCATAGGAGATTAAAAAATGCCATAGATAACAAGGTCACTATAAACGCACTACTGAATACTACAGACACACAAAAAGTCCCTATAGGAATATTACAGTAATATTACAGTGATTTTTCGTTTGGGTAGCCAAGACTCCAACCTGTGATGTCATCACGGTACCCTCTCTTCAACTGCCCCCATAGACAATGAATTGGAGCCCAGCTTTGTGAATACTGGGACAGTTCCAATTGTTCCTTTCAAGATTTCTGTGTCCTACTGTACCCTGCTTTATAAACACTACCAGGACAATCTATCTATCTATATGAAACATTTGAGGAAAAATAGACCACAGTAACTGCTGCAGTATTAATGCAAAACAGATGCATGATAGATGTATGATGGATGGTGTCTACAGTAACAACCACTGATAGTCAAGAGGCAGAAATGGAAATAATTTTAAAAAGATGTAGCGCTATGTGCTTTTTTTCTATAACAAAGGTCTTATGTGAAAATGAAGAAATACAAGGAACTCTCAAATCAATTTAAAAAGCTTCTACTTCTTCTATAAGTAAGCAGCAAATCACGAGTCTGGGCCCAGGATTAAAGAGTAAATTTCTCATTTGAGTCCTGCGCTGAAAGTGAATGAGGAGGCCTGGCCTTATCATAATAGAAGATTAAATTGAAGGCCCAGAGTGCTGGAGTCTTTCAGTCAGCATTGCAGGACAACAGCACCATGCTTTGTCAGACCGGGGAAGCACTTGACTCACTCTGAATCATTAAGGGTCTTCCCAGGCTGCTCTCCCGAAAAACACTTAGCAGCCTCTGTTTCTGTTTGACTCTCTGTCACATCATCAACACTGTCCACTATGTATACAATGTGTATGTATGAAATGTGTTATGACCCTGGGTCCAGGCTGAAACATTCACTGTAAAATTTCAGTCAATGGGAGAGTCAATGGGAAAATGAGCCATTTTTTCCAAAACTCTAAAGAAGTTGACTTTTTGGGAGATACAAGGTTTCAGCGGAACACTGATGGCATGCTTCCTTCCTTTGGCTTTGTCCCCTGGCAACGGAAACCCTGCATGGTTTCTGAAAAGAGGACATGAGCCTGGGAAACTCTTTTAGGAGAGCGGACCGGGGCTCAAAGCACAGCGGGAAGGGAATGTCCGAAAGGGAGGGACGGTACCCCGGCCATAACCGGACGCAGAGTGCTGCCGCTCCATTGTCCCGATCCAGCTTCCTGTCCTGCCCCTTGCCATGCCTACCAACATTTACCCCTCCATGCCCTTCTGGATGTTTGGATGCCCGAGAATGTTTAGGGTGCAGCTGTCATTCAGGTGCAGTATGGACGTCACAGTCTCTGCCATGTCAGTGCAAGGTCAAACAAGGTCCATGCATCAAGACACGAAAAGCCCAAGCAGAAAGCAAAAACACATATTCAAAAGCCTGATTCCTTGTGATTTGAAGGACATCTGATTTATAAACAATATAAGCTTTGAAAGTTTCTGGAATTGAAAAATTGTTTGGTCTCTCCATATCCTTTGCTAATGCATAAAAATCTAACTCTATCTCTTTATTATTCAAAAAGTATAACATGTTAACAACCTTTCCACATAGTTGTTTTGGAATATGCTTTGTGAATAATGTTAATTTTAAATATTGTTATTTCAGTATGTCTAACTGGATGGTGGATGTACTTCAGATGAAATTGTTTGAAATTACAATGCACAGTATTGACTGACAGTGAAATTCTATGTGATTCCATTCTATGTGATGTGTTTCCATGTGATTACAACACCACAATGATTAGTAATTAGGTTCACCTGGCAATCTACCTGTTCCCTATAAATAAGGAACGTATTCCTTCATTTGTACACACTGATGAAGGCCGGATGGCCGAAAACGTTGTGACAGATGAACAATTAAATCAAGTGAATAATATATTTCTCAATGCGACCCTCTCTTCTCTTCACAAAATGACTGAAGTATTACACAAATATGTGCAGCTGGCTCATGACAGAATGTAAAGGGAGGGCCCATAGTAAGGCCGCTGCAGCACTTGCCTCAGTGAACTACGGTTATCATTGTGTAACTATAGGAAGGGACTCTGCAACTACTCCTTGGTCCCTGAGGCAAAACTTGAGCCCCCCCTTCTCAGGTTAAGGTCCAAGACAGGTGTCCTGATTGTTCCTACATGGTAAAAACCAAACCAAAAAGACTGTTCCATTACCATAGTGAGGATCCTATAGCTTCACATGCTCCAGCCATGCCTATGGGTTTAATCATTTGGACACATCTTGTTATATTTTAACAGAGACCTTGTGATGGGTTTATAGGCATCCATCTCATAAATTGATGTTTATGTCCCTCTTTAAAAATTCCTCCTTTACTACAATGTAGAGTGCAAATTCCTTTTCAAACTGCATGCAGGAAAAAGGCACAATTACACATAATTGTTTTGATGTTATGACATTGTTCTGACACGATACTGACTGTGCTCTCTGCTGTGGTCTAAAAGGCGCTTTTTTTGCTTTTCTCAATGGATTTCCCATTGTCCTCAAGGATAGATAGAGGATTAATGATTATCCCCCACAATAGTTAAAGCAGAATCCTGGAATCTGCTGGATCGGCTATAGGATTCACTTGACAAGACAGACGGGGCACATGAATCTGTTGCTTGATTGAGAACTACTCCATGAGCCTTAAATCCTATAATCCAAGGGTGCTTGTTTACTGTAAGCTTAATAAATACTGGAACCTAACAAATACGCAATATGCATGTTAGTAGAACAACTACACTCATGCTGGTATGGTTTTCTTACAAATAACTGAAGACTGGAAGATCACAGGTTCAATCCCCACAACAGCATATATACTGTATGCCCATCCTATTGTAGCAATGCACTGATTCCCTACTTTACTGTAAGTCCCTGCCTTTAACTGTAAAAAAATAAAAATACTGATTCCATTTGGAGAGAATGGAACGCTTGTTCTTCCTGCACCATCAATAGAGACATTACAACTCGTCTAACAGGGAAACCCTATGCGTAAAAATGGGTATCATGCGTTAAAAGTGGCGCTTGTCGTCTATCTATTCATTACCATACACTGTCACAATGCAATACGCCTGATTAATAAACAAAACACCCATTGCTCCAGAGCAGGGTGACTGGATCTGTGGCTAATGATCAGAATATGAAACCAAACCATGCTGCGTTAAGCTGCTCATGTGACGCGCGTGACGCTGGTGGTGATGTGACGGTGCGCTATTGGACAAAAGAGAGGAGCTGTCCCCTCTGCACAGAGCCTGGATGATGATGATGACAATGATGATGATGATGCAAGGGACTCCACAGTCAAATATTAAGACTATTTATAGGCCTGTTTCAAATGTTGGGGTATTTCTGACAAAAAAAAAACCCGCCAGTCGTCTTGAAATGTGTCCCTTTTTAACCTGATTTGCGGACACAGTGAAATGCGTCATTTTCATCTCGGCTTTTGCTGGTGTCGTGAAACAGCGCACTCAGCGTTAACGTGAAATACCCCTGTCATCAGTTGCCGACAGCTGGCAAAAACACCCCCTCAAATCAATATGGTAGCCTTCATATAAGTCATTCAATCCGGGCAAACGGCTGCCTGTAGCTGTTCATCATTGCGATTAGGCAGCAGCAAGGTTTTCTCTCATTACACTTATCGATAAAAAGGCGACCCCCCCCCCCCCCCCCCTACAAAAAGCAACCCAAAATGATGTCATACATGATGCTCGGGTGCGCATCTCCCCCAAAGGGAGGCCCGGCGCGCAATGGCAAGTTTCTGTACCTGTTTTTTAGTTGTCGCCTAAGAACACACGGGAAAATCTCCCTTTCGACTCAGTGCATTTTGATGATGCCCTCTCTGACCACCGTGCAGAGATTCACCATAGGGGACCATTCAAAATGTCCAGGGGTGCATTATGTAACATCCGAATCCCGGCAAACACACACATCACTGTGCTCTCTCTCTCTCTCTCTCTCTCTCTCTCTCTCTCTCTCTCTCTCTCTCTCCCTCTCTCTCTCTCTCTCTCTCTCACTGGGCTGAGAAACAAGAGGGAGGCTCGACAAATGAAAATGTCTCATAAACCACATCAAATAAACAGTCCCGCAGGTATTCCTACCTCTCAGTGCGCTGTCTACCATTCTCCCCGGAGCGCCGTGTTGTGCCGTGCTGGAGATGCGCTTTGGACCCCGGCTCCGCTCACAGACACCGACCTTTGGTTTGTCATTCGCCGCCAGTCAAAGGTCAAAGCGTTAAACGTCCCGTTAGACACAGTCCTGTATCCGGATCCTCCGGTAGCAACCAGCTAACCTGTCATTAAAATTACTGTGGCAGCACTACGCTACGGCATCATCATATCATCACATTTTGGCATAGGAGCAACAAACAAGGTACCGCGATGGCGATTGGTAGATCTCTACAAGATGTGGATGAGCGTAAGCGAGGCGGTCGCGCGGCACTTGGATATTCGTGGATCTGTACAGTAGAAACTGCGCCGCTCTGCGCCGCTGAGCGCATCCTGCAGGAGATGTCAGTGTGGCTGGACCAATAACAAACACAGACCGGCCCCGGTAAAACCTGGGCAGGATCTCTGACCCGGGCTGAACGGCATAATATAGCGTCAGATATCTTGTGAATGTGCTGAAGGAAATCTGTGCACTTAAATAAAAGAACTAGTAATTCTGGAACAATTTAGAAGGATAAGAAATCAATAATTGTAGTAGGAATACGAGAGGAATAGCCTATTTTACCATAGGAGTTTAAAAATCCATAAAGTACAATAAGGTCACTATAAACTCACTCTTGACTACTACACACACAATATAAGACCCAATAGGAATATTATAGTGATATAATAGGAGATCAAAAATACCCTAAAATACATAAGGTCCCTATAAACACACTCTTGAATACTACAGACACACTATAAGTTGCTGTATGAATACTATAGGAATATTATAGTGAAACCATGAGAGATTAAAAAAAATACCATAAAGTATATTATGGTCACCATAAAGTCCCTATTGAGTACCACACATGATAAAAGTCCCCATAGAAGTATTATATGAATATTACAGCAATACTATAGGAGATTAAAAAATGACCATAAAGCATGACACTATAAAGTCACTATAAACTCACTTTTATAATAATTAGTATTTTTCACTTTTTGAAATGTAGAGGGAGGAGAGTTCTATCAAGCTGCAGCACACTAGTGGAACCAATAAATGCTTTTGTGAACAATACATACATTTAATTTTGCCAATATACTTCCATAAATGAGAGCTAACATTAAGTGCAGGCATTGCAGTCCAGAAGTTACATTCCTTTCTGGAGATATGAGCTTTTTGGACAGAACATCAAGGCATACCAGGTTTCTTAGAGACACTGTGTAGCAACAGTCCTCGCCTCATTTAAACCTGTGTGATGGTTCATGCATGCTGTCAGGCCTCAGCACTGTACAGCCTGTCAGAGAGAAGTACAGCAGAGGAGACAGTGGTATAGCTGTGTAATCCCTCACATACACACCAGGAGCTCCACCCAGGCTCTATTGCACATGGGATTTATTTACAGATCTGGGAGGATTAGACCACAGCCAGTCTTCCTATGTGTGTGTGTATGCATGCATAGTATGTGTGTGTTGGTGTGTCTGTGTGTTCAGAGAAAGAAAAACACACACACACACTAGGTCTCATGTTGGCTGTAACATCTCACACACCCCTCCTGCTGCTTCCTGTTTTTCTCATGGCGTAGGAAAGATCTCATTGATGAAGGAGCAACAAAGGGAGGAGCACACATAAAGCCCTTCCCCTATGTTTTTTTTTTTTAATCTTTACCAAACCCTGGGGAAGAGTTTATTTTAAGAATATATTTTGATTTTCCTGTGAGAAAAGGAGAAAAGAAGCGCCAAAAGAAAATGAAACAATGGAGAAGCACTTGACCCCAAGTGATTTTTCAACATGTTTGAGGCTGTCTAGGTGTGTGGGAAGAAAGAAAGGAAAACAATAAAGCACACCTCAAGTAGTCAAGTAGTTCCATTTTTATTTTTTTTTTGCGGGGGGGGGGGGGGGGTTGAATATAGCAATTATAAGTCATAGCCATATTCTTTAGCTGTAGGTCTTATAAAAGTAAGGTTTTTCTCAGTTTTATTAAACCAGGCAGGCCACCAATGAAAAACAAATTCTTGGTCTATACCTTAAAACAATTTTCACAAACAATGCAAACATTT
The DNA here is from genome assembly GCF_048128805.1 of Centroberyx gerrardi. Taxonomy (NCBI): domain Eukaryota; kingdom Metazoa; phylum Chordata; class Actinopteri; order Beryciformes; family Berycidae; genus Centroberyx; species Centroberyx gerrardi. Next base: position 23,669,029 of record NC_136005.1, read on the forward strand.
TACCTTTAAAATCCATTTGAACCACAGTTTAAGCTGTCAAATATTGTATTACCAACAGTTTTCATCAATAAAATTAGGAATGAAATAATGCCTTCACTTCTCTGTTTTGGCTTTTTGCAGTGGCACTGCCCTTTTGATTATGTTTGGATTCAGGAATGAGACTTTAAAGCATCTAGCTTTCAGCATTTAGCTGATGGTTTTATGCCACACATTGGCTAATCCCTGGTTTACTGTACAGGTAGGTAAGGATGTAGGTATGCTGCGGAACAGCTATGGGATCACAGTCACCTGTAATGTTGTTATGAACACATAAAATCAGCCATGAGAAAATAGTTTTATTGTAGTTGGAATGGGGGCATGTTGGGACAGCATGGTGTAAAAACAGGGGAGAAAAAAAAAATCACTGTGGTATTACACAACCGCAGCAGGGTGTGGTTACATACAGTTTAACTCTTTCATGACCATTCATTCAATAGACTCAGCCTCCAGGCGCGTTGTGCTCCACAGTCGAAACCAAAGTGTAACTAGACTGTAACACAGATCATAAAACAAATCCTACAAACACATACCGATCACATGAGCAATACACGGTTCACATCCACTGATCAGGTCTCTACTCTCTCTGAGGGCCTTGATACATGGGCAGGCTTTTGAGATTTTACATTCACATTTTAGCCATTTAGCTGACATTCTTACATCGAGCGCAGCGGTAAAATAAATTTCACCTCCTTAATCACCCAACGTTTCAAGCAACCAATATTAAGGACTGAAAGGGTTAAAGTCAGTACGGTTTGGTCACTGTCTTACATTATTATCTTTGGTCTCTTTTACATCCATCTATAATACCATGAATGAGACATTCTTGCACAGAGAATACAAAGCTGTGTATTACTTGATTATATCCTGTATGAGGTGAAAATATGACATTGATAGCTGACAGCTTGTTTTCACTTCATAGAGGAAATGATAAAAAAAATAATAGACTTTTGTCATGACTCATCCCTGCGGCTTCATCGTGACTCATGGTGATAAGGACAGCAACACCAAAATGATCAAGAAGTTCCACAACTGCAGGACCAGCATTAACAGAGCTGGCAAACACAATTTCAGCCTATTAGTTTGTTTTTATTGCACAATTCGCTATGGTTTTACTGATTTAGAAGTTGTGTTTGAATTTCAATTGAACAGACAAAGTTACAAATTTTACTGTCGGGTGAAAACCTCGTAATGCAGAGTTTGGTGACTTTCATGTTTTAACTTCATTTTAAGGATTTCACGCTGCTCTGTGGGTTGAGGAAATTCCACACCACCCAAAAACAGTTAGATAACTAAAAAATGCATGGTCGTCAAGCTAAAATCTAACGACATTTTACGAGGTTTTCACACGACAACGGCGACTTGCACATCACAATCCAAAAAAAGCCTTTACAGATATGACCTCTTCATGCTTCAGAATCCTAAAAGTAACTTAATACCTAATAAAAATGATATCCAGCAATCTCTCAAATGAGAAATAAACACTGTAAAGACATTATATAAACAGCAATCTCTGACACATATCTTTGAGTGCAAGAAAAAAACATGTCAAGGCAACCTTTTATATTTAAAGGAATGTAACAACACTGAAGGCACTCAGATACTCAGCGCTGGTCTTCACTCTGACTGGTGAGTGTGCTGTAGAGCCATGAAGCGGTGTGGGCTCTTGGTCCAGTCCAGCACCAGAACAACAGACCGGCCTGCTATCAGTCTTGGGGATTTCACAAAACAGCATTCCAGCACAAAAGTAAAGAATATTTGTTTAAGTATTTTAGGGGATATATTTTCACTGAGCTGATAAAGCCAAGAAGTTTTACAGCACAGTTGTGACTGCAGTGTTTCCAGGCCAGCACAGGGGCTCACACACTTTTCAAAACTCAGGATCCTCAAATTGATAAAACTGATTTGAGAAAAATTCTCCCAAGTGACGCCTCTCTAATATAATGTTTTGTTATAGACATGACAGAGTACAGAACCTCATTATTGCTCTCACTGAATCTGTCATGATATCTATGGTAAAAATAGCTATGATAAAAGTTCTCTTATTGTGTGTATTCTAAAATGACAGTTTTAGACCTGAGTCAAATAGTGTTTTTGAAGGCTTTCACTCCAAAATCATATATATTCATACTGGGGAAAAATACTACTTAATACTTGAAAAATACAACTGATTATATCATCGAAATGTTATTGTTTTGCAATCAAAGGTCTTAAGATAACTTAAATACTTTTCCATAGTCTTGCTTTCATGACAGTTTTGCTCTCATACTAGCAGTCATTTTGTCTTGGTCGGTATCACATATCCAATTTTGGAATGAAACTCTTCAATTCTTCGTGTCAGGCGACCTGCCATAGAAAAGCACACTGAACTGACTTTCAAATGCTGCTGTGATTGTCTAAGCTCTCTGCTGCTCTCCTGTCCAACCCATCTAGAAGTTTAAAATAATTCAGTCAGTTAAAATAATTGCCAGGTCTGTTCATTTTGTTGGAGGGGGACCTGAGAATTTCTTGTATGGCTTTTCCAGGCAGCTGCCAATGTTATTGGTTTCTAATGAATAAAACCTCATACAGACACAGGCAATGCAGGACAATTGTGTAGGACACCCTCCATACTCAGTCTTCCCAGGATTTTGTTGTATTTCTTTTCTTTTCATTTTGACCAATGTTTGATTTTGCCACAGCTTTCCTCAAATTTGCAACATTTTCTATGTTCATTTATAGTAAATATGTGGGGATTTGAAAAATTGCAAGTCAAAGGACAAAGTTGCAATGATTTTCTTGTTGATAAGTGCTGCTGTAAAATTGCACTGATTTACTAAAATTGCGGTCCGTGTCATTGTCTCAAAGGATGTGCAGGATGCCATATGGTTAATATGCAGAAAACAACAAAAACAGAAATCTGAACAACTGTTGAAAAAATGAACAACTGTTCATTTTGAGAATAATGTTGTGACATCAAAATCACAAACACGTTGAAGGACTGGGTCGAGTTTTGATTGGTTTCCTTGTCCACTTGTCTCACCCTGACTGTTAAAGGGAAAGTGACAGCTGACCCCGAGGTCAGCCTCTAGAAACGTCGCCCTGCTTCCTCTCGCTCCTTGCTGATGTTTCCCTGCGGCCTCGTCGCTCGCAGCTGTCAGGGCGTCTGGGTCTGGCAGGTGTCTGACGGCGGCGTGTCGATCTTGGCGCTGAGGAGAGAGCTGATGTAAGGCCAGATCCTGTCTGTCTCTGTGCCCGAAAACGTGTGCAGGATTCCCTTCATCCTGGATGGAAGAAATAAGAACAAAAGTTGGGTTAAAAAGTACGATTTTGATTGATTGATTGATTGATTAATAGATTGCACACTAAGCTACACATGATTATAGTAATGTGTGAGTCTATATGCTAATGAATCAAGATTAAGATTAAGATTAAGACTGCAGGGGAAATTCGGGTGTCCCAGCAGCAATTGGCAGAACAATGCCAAGGCAGTATAGGAAAGGTAATAAAAAAAATAGTACAGGAAAGATATAATATAAATATAAAACTATAAAACTATGAAGGCACAGAAACTATAGATCATATAAAGTTAAACATTTGGGTACAGATTTGACTGAATATCTACCGAATTAACTGCCATTTTACAATAACACACATTGGAAGTAATCAATAAGATTACTGCCTGAAGCATGAGACTAAATCCCACTAGAACTTTCTCTGTATCTCCTTGTCAGGCTTCCTTCTGTCCCAGGCAAATGGACTGCCCACTCTGGTAGGGGGGGGGGGGTGTACTGACTTGTACAGGTCTATGACGGGCTTGGCCACATCCTTGTAGTGTCTCAGTCTGGCCACCAGGGCCTCTGGCTTGTCGTCGTCGTGCTGGACCAGCGGCTCCCCGCTGATGTCATCCCTGCCCTGGGGAAGGCACAACACTGTCACGCATGGCACGGCACAGCACAGCATAGCACAGCACAGCAAAGCACAGCACAATGAAGGTAAACACATGACAACACAGAACAATAGCATAACACTGGGCATTACAACACAACACAGGACATATCCAGCATACGTATATAACTGTATAAGAAAAACCAAACTAAATGACATTACACTATTCCAGCCTTTTGTCTCTGATCTGATTCTCAAGCTAATCAATGCATGAATCTGAAGCTTGGAGTTAAGACTTGTGGACTTATAGACTTATATGTTCTGAAGGCTACTTGCAAGATTCAGCTGGTTTTGGAGGTACACAACAAGTCTTTCCTGGGCAAAGGCACACGCCATGTACCGGTGATATCCTGGTGTCAAATTCAGCCTATGTCACATGCCATCTCCTCTTTCTCTCCCTTCTTTTCCCGTCTCTCTCTTCTGCACACTATCTAATAAAGCAGAGATGCACTTGTAGCGTGGTTGTTGTGAACCGTGCTCCAGTGTCCCAGCGGTCTCTCGGTCTGACAGCCAGCTTGTAATTAGCGGTACTCATTGATTTCAGTGAAGAATGCTAACAATGCTTATAAGCCATTTTTAAACAACCGTGACAAGAAAAATAAACAGACTACGACTTCGTTGTGCAGGAGGGTGGGGTAGTGAGGAATTAGACTGAGGATCTGGGTTCAAGCCCTGCTGAAGTGTCCTTGAGCAAGACCCTGAGTCCCTATACCAGCTCCAAGGCCGCTGCTCTGTAGCTGAGCCTGACCTCTGACCTCGCTGTGGAGGAGGACAAGCGTAAAGACCGATTTCTCCTCCAGGGGATTGATAAAACATATAAAAAAAAAACGTCTAAATGTCAAAGCATCCCTCAAAGCGCTTTAAATCACTGTAACTGTAATGTCACACGTGGAGTTTCCAGACCTGGACTCGTGGGGGGTTGAAGCCCATGTTGTAGACTCTGCCGCTGGCCGGGTGGACCCAGCGGTCGCTCAGTCTGTCCTTCAGCGTCTCGTAGGGGATGTTGAGGCTGATGACCAGGTCCAGCTGACACATGCTGTTCAGGGCCTGGGCCTGCGCTAGGGTCCGGGGAAAACCTGGGAGAGAGCAGCAGGTGGACGTTATCTTTTCAACTGTATTATATTGTATCTATTTTACACACTTTTTCCTATACCGTGTTTTATTGTCTGTTACCGATCTGATGTTGTAAATGTCAACTGTTCCACTTATATGGATTTTCATGTTATCTCTTCTCATATCCTAATATAACAGTGCAGATGATTTAAATTTGTGGTAAGAATACTCTGAAGCCTTCCCTTCCAATTCGTTTTTTACAAGGCCGCACCCTATAGGTGCAGCCAAGACTAGGCAAGAGAACACCTAAACCGTATTTGTGCCTGATGAAGAGCCTGTGTGAGCATAAAACGTTGAGGTTTTTTTTTATGAATATTACTGAGAGCATAAACTAGTGTGTGAGTTCTACCCGCTTTCTTAGATCATATTTAGATTACATTTACATTATTTATATATTACATTTTGACTGCATTTCTGCGATTAGATAACTCATATACAGTATTACATATAATAAACAATAATAATAATGTGGTTCTTAATTGATCCCCATAGGGAAGTTCTCTTTTTGCTTGCCCTCCTCCACAGGTATGTATGCTTTTGGTCTGGTCCTCAGTTTATTGCTTGCTTTATGTATTGGACAAGAAACTGACCATGGCTCTGTATAGTCCTTTATGGTCAATAAAGGAATGTTAACTCTCTCTAACCACTAGACCACCCTGCTGCCCCCAAATGAACGAGAGGAATGGACAGATCAAAGGTTGAGAAGGGGGAGGGAGAGAGAGAGAGAGAGAGAGAGTACAGAGTTTGTGTATGTGTATATTGGAAAGGTAGGGGTGTGTGTGGGGTGTTGACACAGAGTATGAGTGTGTAAATATTGTGAGAGGGAAAGAAAAGGGAGTGAATTAGTGAGTAAGCGAATGACTCATACAATGAAATACATTTAAAACCAGAAATGTGAAGAAGAGTTACGAATACCCATTGCTCTCTCTCTCCTGCCATGATCATGAAATGTCACACTACAGTTACCTGACACAAAGTGAGATGAAAGATGATGAGCTGAGATAAACACGTTGGGGTGGGTGTGTGTGTGTGTGTGTGTGTGTGTGTGTGTGTGTGCGCGCGCGCGTGTGTGACCTTGATTTTGGTGCTGTTTTCTCTTTCTGAACCCGCACTACATGTTTACTAATGCTATGTGCCAAGAGACCATGTTTCGACCTGTCTCAAGGACAGACATCAGCTTAAAACCACTTTGTTCCATCATTGTTTGGCATCTGTCTTGAAAATAGCAGATAATATTTAACCTGGAAAAAGACACAATGGTCTGTTATTTTTTCTCCTTCTCAGAACGTCTCATATATTAGCAGTGTGAGGAAAAGCTTGCACCGAACCAGTAAAAGTAAAGCAGCCTGTGTTCAAGCCTCTATAAAACTTCCAACAATGAACTAGTTAAAACCTCCAGTAATTAGACTGTTGTGGAACTATTTTTTATTTAATTTATTTCATTGATTTATGTATTTACCTTTTTTCTAAGCAATATTAGCCCAAACTGAGTTGGAAATGTACTGACATCAACAAGAAAACCTGATGGATAGCTTAGACCAGTATAACAAAAAACACATAGATCTCCTGTAATCCCTTTCTGACATTATGTACGTTGATGGCATGCAACCTCTCTCTTCACTCTGCTAAGGTATGTCTGTTTAATATACATTGTGCAACAGTTGGGAGCAAGTAGAGACCTTCTGCTATTGGATTCAGTACCTTGATGAAACAATTATCTATAGATGTATTACAATGTAGTCCTGTTGTTTTGCATGGCTCTATGTATTATGGGAATTCTTGAGGTTAATATATTTTCTGCTCACCTAATTCAGAAACTGTTAAAACTTTTTATAGACTTTTTAAAGACTTTTAAGACTTTTTAACTTTTGAAAACACTAACCCTAACCCTTTTAAAAACAACTTTTAAGACTTTTTAAAGAAAAAAAAAAAAGATAAAAGTACTATAGTGGATCAGTGGGCTGAGGTGCAAACCGTGCACTCTCACTGTGGGTTCAAACCTATCTAATGATCTTTGTCAAATGTGTTCACCTTGGTCCCCTCTCTCCTTCTTATCACTCTCTGTACACTAGTAAATCAAAGCAGAGACACCATAGAAACATCCTAAAAAAGTAATAAATGGGATGTTTATGTAGTTTTCAGTGCATGGACCTCCTGTGGGATTTCTCACCTGGTCCCCTGAACCTGATTTGAGCCCTACTGCGGTTCTTACCGTCCAGCAGCCAGCTGTGGCTGTTCAGCTGCTCCAGTCTGGGCAGCATGAGTCTGGTCATCACATGGTCAGGCACCAGCAGGCCTCGTTCTACGTACTTCTTCACCAGCACGCCTGCCTCTGATATACAACACACAGGTCAAGATAGACAACGCATATCTGTGATAGATGAAGAAAGATGATAATCACCTGCTTATGAGATTTAAAACTGAGATAAACTGTAGGAGTGATAAAAACACTCATCTTGGCACCAGGATATTTTAGCACCAGTGTTCACCAGCTTGTTCATGTAACTGTTATCTTCTCAAACATCATCTATCTAGTGCTGGTGAATTGGTGAAGATCCAGGACACAGGAACCATATAACCTACCTGTCACCTCCCCTACATTTAGGAACAGGCCTTCTAAAATAGTAAAAAAGAAAAAGAAAAAAACTAAACTGCATTCTTATGTTATATCCAATATTTCAGTGAGGAAAAATAAGGAAAGGCCACTCTTCCTTTTTTCACTGGTTCGTGAATCCTGAAAATTATTTTAGAAACCAAAAAAAGCTGAAGTTTTAGTTACTGTATCAAGCAAGGCACAATGGTGAAACATTTCAGTAATGGCAACCAAGCACATATGTTTTTACTTAAGCTCTCGGCGCTGAACTCAAATTTCATTAGCGGTGTACAAAGCTTGGCACATGTTGTGAATAAAATGAATTCCAGTTGGGTAGCTACAATGTGCAAGAGACACTTAAAGACTCAATGGTTTAAAAGGTAAATTTGGGAAATAATAACAATGAAAACATGAATACCAAGCTGTAACAGGAACACTGAATTTCAGCGTCCACACATGTTTCCACTACGGCCCGGGACAGTCCTACAAGTCTAACAAGTCTCCTCCCAAAGATAGAAGTCAGAGAAAGAAAATCTGGTTTTGGTGTCATCAAAATATCATGTAGCTAGTCTGCAGCTTCTTCCTCGTTCTTGAATGGAAGGATGATTTTGTTTACATGCAAATAAGCTCCTTCTAATAGTTGTAATAACAGCTCTGGACCAGGGAATGTACATATTAACATGATACAATTTCATTATGTCATATTTCCCATCTGTTAATTTCCCTTTCTGTTAATTTTCAATCTATGTGACAATTACTATTAAGACTACTACTGCCAGTACTACTACTACTGCTACTACTGGTATTACTAGGCTACTACCACATTACTACTACTTTGATTACTTCTAATAAAACTACTACTGCGAGTATTACTACTACTATGACTAGTACTACTATTACTACTACTGCTACCACCAACTATGACTACTGCTTCAACTGCTACTTGCCAGTTCTACTGTAACTGGTACTACTGCAACTATTAATGATATTACTACTACTACTACAACTAATAATAATAATAATAATAATAATAATAATAATAATAATAATCAAAGTCATTAGATATTCATACATACAGGCTAGAAATATGACACGTTTCCATGAACTTTTTCCTGTAGGCTAGTTCCTCCTGTTGCAGATGTTGTATTGATGTTGAGCTGCGGATGTACAGCTGTACTCTACCTGTATTTGCTGCTATGCTCTCCCGCAGATAGTGGCCACTGGACAGATACTGCAGGCCAAAGCTTTGCGCAATCCTCTCGGATATGGTTCCTTTCCCCGATCCCGGTGGCCCCATTATAGCAGCTCGGAATAATTTGGCCATGTCTTCCCCAAAAAACAAGCTGCTACTGCAGAAACCTATGGGACGCACAAATGATTGCTCTTTTTCCTCATAGGGCTTTTGCACCGTGAGAGAACAAAGTTAATTAGCCGTTAATTAAACTCTTAATCAGTGGCATGCAGGAGCTATCTAACGAAGAGCCAAAGCCCGGGTAGCTGATAAACTCGTATGCTCTTACCAATATCAATTTCAGCTTATCTCAGGAATCTGCGGGTCTCTGCTTCACACTGAGACCGTTCTCTGCGCACATTGGGGCTATCCAGCACACCAGAGGCTCTATGACTAAGATCAAGTCAAAAAAGGGCTCTTTTCTTTTTTCCTCCAGCTCCCTCACGGACACATTAAGCTTGCCTACGTCTTTAAGAAGAAAGACTTTTCTCTGCGAATGAATGAGGGAGTCTCCACAACGCCCTATTTTTCTGCGCACATCATCCAGAAAAAATGCGGATGACTTGTGCGCAGGAACGTCGCAGGGTAATCTGGTTACTGTAGTCTTTTATATACAGTAGGCTTAGTCTGTTACTGTGTATCATATTAATTTCCCTTACGGAAGAGAACCACACATTTTTATACGGACTAATATCACAGGGAAACTGTACGTCCTTATAGGAATATTACAGGATTATTACAGGAATACTGATAGCATAGGATATTAAAATGAGATTAAAATACCATAAAGTAGGCTATCTATCTATCTATCTATCTATCTATCTATCTATCTATCTATCTATCTATCTATCTATATATCTATCTACCAAGTAGCCTAATGCACACCCTTAAGAAACGCCTATAGCCTACTCAGAATTTGGATCAGTGTGTTTTCCTTACACACCTTTAGCAAGCAGTAATGTCTCTGATTAGTTTAGGGAATAATTAAGAAAAATCCTCTTTTATTGCCAATGAGATTACAACAGTATTTGACGTTAGGACGGTGTGGGAATGTATATTTTGACTACAGTAGGTTTCTCTCTCCCCTCTGTTTTCTCTTCACCTACAGTGTAAACAGTGATGTCCACTTCTATACCAAATCATATCCAATAAGAATGGCCTTCACAGATCGGGGTGTATTTTCATTCGCACCTCTTCAGTTAAAATGTATCTATTTGCATCTATTTATTTTAAATGGCCATTTTAATTAGTCTCATATTCAGTCTTACATTTATATTTTTCTTCAACCAAGTGAAACTTTCTGCCCGTGGTGGGTAATATAACCTCACTTCCTGTGAAGCTTCCCTCGTTCCAGGAATTTTCTAGAAACAAAACTGTCAATATCTTGACCCACGGCAGACTGAGGCGGGTCACTCCACTGGTGATGATGTCACCAGATACAAGGAACTTATTGACATTTTATTTTGCATTGGAAACGAGTGCTTTTATCAGATTTTTCCACTTGTTTTTTTTTTTTTTTTTTTAATGAGATTTTAAGAGTCGGTTCTAGACTAAATGAACTGGCAGCTATAATATGCACTGTATATCCAGCTAATTGGTTAATTGGTGGGCTATTCCGGTGCATTCCACCACTTGTTGACAGCATATGGATCGGAGCATCGGAGCATTTATAATAGTCTGTGTTTTGAATGGGTCTGCACCACTGGCAACAGGCGCAGAAAAAACACACGAGACGCTGTCATTCCGCGCAATATTTGCGGACGGGAGGAATATAGTGAATGTACTTGTTGCAAGCCATACGGCGGCGGCAGTGTCCCAGAGCTGTCAAATACTGCGCACAGCCTTCAGCCTTCAGTCAGAGGAGAAACCAGACTAATCCATCAGGCGAGGCACTCGGAAGATTTACCATTTTTAACAAAACTAGTTTTTTGCCTCCATACCCGGAAGCCTGTTTTTTTTTTTTTCAATCATGATCATTTTGTCACATGGCTTTGGAGATTTCAATAACAACAAAAAATGGCGACAATCACGTTGCTCTGTGTGGTCTTGCTGCGTCATTAAAAATATTCATGTAAACACGGGGAATTAAACGGGAGATTTGCAGGTAAGTGAGGCTAATATTTGTCATATATTTAACGGCGACTGAATGTAATTAAAAAAAAATAAAGGATTGTAGTTTGGATCCTTGCACAACATGCTATTTGTTTTTACCTAGAAAAGGGGTGTGTATAACGCTGGGCGTTAACGTTTGGCTGCACAATAATAACATTCAAAACGATATCATTGCACTTAGATGTTGCCTTTTAGGCTTTTTAGAACAGGCATGTTTAATAAAAGCAGATACGTATTATGTAATGATACCAATAACGGCATGGTTTAGGTTTGCCCAACTTTTGTTTATTTATAGAAAACGGCAACAAGCTCGGGCACCGTGCAGAATTCAAATCTCGCTGTTTTGCTCGTTGTCAGTCAGCAGCCTGTCGAAGAGAGCAATTGATCAATTTACTGCAGCCTGTTGCCTCACTGTTAATACAAGCCCTTCCCCACTTATTTACATTAAGGCTTTATGCGATATGGGAGCGTTTATATCACACAGTAATCCCGCTCACTCATGATAATGCCGTTCAACTGTGAAAATGGGCTTGTCTGTGTGCTTTGCTTGTTTATTGCACATGTTGCTGTATTGTCCATATACGACATGAGTGTTTTGGCCAGTGCGCTGTGCAGCGAGACGGGAGCGGAGCTAATGGAGTTGTTTACATGAAGTGCGGAGGGCGGACTGGCGGAGGGGAGGAGCCGCTACGTCGGCGCGCGACGCGACCGGACTGCTCGAAGAGGCTGCTCGCGCCGAGGGGGGGCGGAGCCCGGGAGGAATCATAACAAGTCTGACGTCACTCGGCCTTGTGGTTGGTATGAATTATGTAGTTTCTTTCTACCAAGCCCTAGCAGGAAAGGAGAGAAGGAGGGGAGAAAAAATGTTTTTACCAGTAATTGTTTTATGAGATGGGATGAAACATTAACGAGCCCTCTCTGGGGGGATTTGCATTGTTGCAGCAGCAGACTGGAAATCAAAGAAGAAAAAAAATCAAACAAATCAAAGACTAGGATATGGATGGAGGTGGCAAAAAAGCAGCAAGTAGGATGTATTTAATGATACAATAAATAAAGTGATAGGATAAATAAAGGAGAAGAGCATAAGCAGCATCGTATGAATTTTACAGATACAACGGCAGCTATCAAATACACACAGGTATTCAAGGGAGTGCAAAATCAAACATACATTATTAACTGTCCACCCTTCAGATGGGAGTAGCATATGAACAGAATGCTATCATGTAAAAATGTTTTTGAAATTTGTTTGTTCTTAATGTTTGACAACATTTTATAACTTTGAAAAATAGTCCTAAAAATATTTTCATGTGTGGTTCACAGCATCAGACCATTGACTATTCTTTTTATGCAATGTCATAATTGTTGGATGATGATAAGCACATACAATGCAGTTCTGTTATTTTAATGATGTGGTGTTAAAAAGGTTGCTGTGGATGCATACACAACTTCCACAATCACAATTTTCATCATAAAAAGGACAGTAGAGTCTCTAGTATACAAGATGGATGCAACAATTCTACATTTTTTATGATTGCAACCTTATGAACCAGTTGGCCTATACTGTATTTTAATAAGCTTCTGCAGTGATTGCACATGACATTACCGATAAGCCGCTTTGCTTGTATTAATGGAAAAATCATACACACTTAAATAGACACTGATGAAATTCCTCCAATTTCCATAGTCCACATTTTTATTTTTAAATTTGGCATTGTCATGATGTCACTGCATGTGGGAGCTTCATCAGCTTCATCACTTTCACTTCTAACTCCCCTGACTTGCTGCAGGAGGGCCATCAATACCAAATGTAGACTTTTCTGACAAGATATAACACTGGCTGTTCACATAAAACCATAAAGGAAAACAGGTTGATCCAGATTCTTTGAGCCCCCTGCAGCATATACAATATATAGGGACTGATTGAATCATCAAGATTGCTCAGTTTTTCCAGCCTCTGAATCCCTTAGGCAGCCCATATAATTTTTTTCTGACCCCCTAATGAAAATATGAAATAGAGTACATGTTTTGTATTTTTCATTTGAAACTGAATGAGTTCCACTAGTGTTTTTTCCTTCCTGTTAATCTAAAATGTTATAGACTCTTTGAGGTTTGAAAGTCCACCCTTCTGATCACTATTGGTGAGGAGGACACTTCAAAAAGTAACATAATCTTAACATGCAAGTAATTGATTGGTATTTTACAATATTATTTTTGTGTGGAGAGTAATGCATTATTAGTTTAGTACTTTTGGGTGACTTACATGAGCACAAATCAAACACTGGATATACCACCAACTGAGCGTCTCTAAATACAAAAGGGGAAACCTTGTATGCTTGGATGGACGTTGGAGGCCAACAGCAGAAGCCGCGGACTGCTAGATTTGACAGGCTGCCCTGGTTCAGTTATCACAGTGCTGATGCTGTCCCCATCGAAGGTACAGTACTGTGATAACTGAAGGATGGCTGCCACCTTGACACTAGAGCAGTGGATCAAGGCGAGTTCCACTAACAAGCAAAGGACAACAAAGCAGGTGGCGGTGTGTGGGCGCATGATGAACAAAGGAATGTCTGTCCCCACACAAAAAAAATACTATCAACCATCTGCACACCTGGAAAATGGATCATCTTGGCATGTTGATTTCCAACACTTTAAAGGAAAATCCAAGTGTTTTTCTTTTTTTTTCTTTCTTTCTTTCCTTGTATCTGTCTTGTAATATTCTCCACCAGAACAGTGGATTATAGCATTCTCAGCAGCACAGCTTTTGGGCTGTTGTGTATTAAAGAACAAGTAACATCAAAGTAAAAACCTGTAAGTTAGTATTATCTTCAATACTACAGTATTTTCTACTTTTCTATGCTACAATAAACAATGCATAAACTAAAATGTTTTTCTCTGATTGTGTCCATTCTTTTAATTATCTCTGTTGTTGACTGTTCAGTGGATTTTTAAATGGGTTTCAGGTGTCCTCCACCATACAAAAACATGTTTTGCTTAAGTGAAAAAAACAGCAAAATTGGAGTTACAAAGTTTCCATTCGATTTTAGTGTTAAAGTTAGATTAAATATTTAATTATCAGATTTCAACATAATTTGTCCTATGAAGTTCCATTTTGCATCCAAAGGATAATAGAATACAGACACCAGACAGAAAAACGCTTCAAAATACAACGTGATTTCAGCACTACAGCATGTTGATAGTTCACAGTGTTGTCAACAGAGGGAGCTGAAGCATGGGCGCTGAACAAAGTCTGCAGCTGTGTCCTATTGTCTAATCCTCTGAAACCTCAATAATGAATAGGATGCTGGTGCTATGGATTAAGTTGATAAAAAAAAAATAGTGCCGTCATGTTATTCATGATTTAAGCTAGATATAAAGAACAGAGCTGTGAATCATGTTTTTATACAGCAAAATAAAACATATTTATTCCTTATTCTATTGTTATGTGATCATGGATTTTGTCAATAAAACAGAATGTTAGATCTTGCCGATTTGGCAGCTGGAAATGACCTAGGATGCCTGTATGTGCTGCCTACAGTCTCCATTTTGTTACAGGCAGTTTATCTAGATGAAACGCAACTAGACTCACTTATTTTCCAAAACAACATATCACAGATCAAATTGCACTTGTAATGTCATCTGTGATGTCATTTTATGTGAAATGAATCCTATTTTTATTTGACAGACGTGTTGAATAGTGCGTGTAGTGTGAGTCATGTCTGACGAACCACAGGTCACTTCGCACCTGTCCTTAGTATGTTTCCCTCACAGGCTACAGAGCTACTGTGGAAATCCCCTTACAGTCATGATAGGCTGCATATTTTGTTTCTGTCTCACTCCACCCTCAGCCCTCTCAGCTTGCCTTATCTACGCATGTATTTGTCTGACTCCTCACATGTGATATCCATACTTTAAAGTGAAGTATGGCTTCTTTGATATTCAAACTCCAAACATATCACCAAGACCAAGTGAAAAACAATGAGGCTCAAAATCCAGTGTTACATAACGTGACACACCTATTTTCAAAATGGAGACAGGACACTCAAAGCCACTGATTTTTAAAAATAGTCTATTGTTTTTGCCAACATCCAAATTATACTCGCCAGTGACGACCGTGTTATTGGGAAATTTCTGTCACAGTTCCTTGAATGCAATACACTGTGCGATTACTGGGATATGACATGGGAAGTCCCTCCCTTCTGAATAAAACAAACCACCCACTTTTTTTTTTCTTACGGAAACCTTGATGTCCTTCCTCTTTCTTGGCAGCAAGAAAATGTTTTTTTCCATTTTGTATTTGGTCTCAACTCTGATCCTTCTCTAGACTGTTGGAACAGCAGACCAGGGGACCAGAGATGGTGGATCCTGCATTGACCTAGTGGTTATTGCCCTTCAACCGGACAACCTGGGCTCAAGCGGGTGTCGGCACGAATCCGTTCCTGCTGAAGTGTCCTTGAGCAAGACACTGAATCCCTACCAGCTCCAGGGACGCTGATCTGCAGCTGAACCTGACCTCTGATCTCTCTGTGGAGGGGGCAAGCGAAAAGAGAATCAGTAATGTATCACACATTTTGCTCCTAGTCTATTTCCTTGCTTTCTTTTTTTTTTTTACATTTAAAGAGCCAGTTAATCATAGTGGTATTATTTATAAACCCCAAAAATGTGCCCATATCCACACAATCACCCTGTCTTTGTTCACAAACGTGATCTTTCATCCACAGTCAATGGGGAAAGTCCAAGATTTGTCTTGTGACAGCATCGAAAGGGTTTTGACTGTGATGCTTTGAGGAGAGACTTGTTCATATATTCACAAATCTCGACTGATCTGTTGAAGATTGTTTACAGATTTCCCCTTTATTACAGATTTCCCCTTTGATAACAGAAAATGAAATGTAACACGAGTTGGGACGGAATCTCTCAATGTCTGATATGAAGCCCGGCCATGAGTGATTATTTCATGCTCAAACACACACAGAGGGCTTCATTTGACTATTGGAATGGATGACATAATCTCCCTGCATCAGTGTTCAGGGGGCCGTCGTATTTGTTCTCTCTCTCTCTCTCTCTCTCTCTCTCTCTCTCTCTCTCTCTCTCTCTCTCTCTCTCCTCTCTCTCTCACACCACATCTTCCTCCCCTATCCTCTAATGGAAAATCACTTTAAAATTCCTACAGGGACTTATAGTGTGTCTGCTACTCAGCAGCAAGTTTATTGTGAGTTTATCTCCTGTGGTATCACTATAATAGTTTTGCTGTGATATTAACAACAACAACAACAACAACAGCAAAAACAGAAACAACAGCAACGACAACAACAGCAAAAACAGAAACAAAACAGCAAAAGCAACAACAACAATAATAGTAATGATAACAACAACAATAATAATAATAATCATAATAATAATAACACATTATAGCAATTACAAAACAGAGTTACAAAGTGTTTTACAAAGTTAGGAGAAAAAAGGAAAAAGACAGCAAGAAAAGAAACAATTGCAGTATAAAAAAAATCAAACAAATAAAATAAAAATAAACAATAATAAAAAAAAACAACGAAAAACAACGACCTTATCAACCAATTTGTATAGTATCTTCTTAAAATATGAAATCACTATGGTTCTTTTTCATGAGGGTCTCTCTGGGCGTCTCTCAACTCTCTCACAGACAGTGTCAGACCAGACACAGACACACAGAGACACAGACACACACGGTTCTGGTCCTCCAATGGGTTAACAGTGTCAGCTTGATTGATGGACTACGCAACCAATCAGCTGCCGTGTTGTAGAGCAGGCTATTACGCTGTTTTCGGGAATAGGGACGTTACTTGTCAGGAAGAGAGAAGACAACTGCGTCTCCGCCTAACCTACTACAACGACAAGAAATTGCTTGGAAATAGCTAACAATTTTATTTGGGACACTGGACATTTTTTCTACTGACGTTTTGGTGACAAACAGTCAGCAAACGATACTTTACATCTTGTTAGAGAGGAGCTACGACTCGGACCAAGAGTCTAATGTACAAAACGAAACGGAAGTAACTTGCCAGCTGTCTGGCTAAGCTTGCTAGGTGAGTACCTAACCCTTTTAAAAATTATCTACTTCTGATACTTTTTATATCCTTTTCTGACAAATGAAACACACCTACTTGCTTGGTTATCATTCTCATTTGTTGTTAAGTGGCAATAGTCAGCTGCTGGTTGCTTGGACGACCTAACTTGGCTAGTAGTAGCAAGCTAATGTCAACTAACGTTAGTCTCCTTGGCATTAGCTGTGAGCCCGGGCCGTCACACAGCCTCCATCCAACTTTCATATCCCAACACAGCAGGGGCTACCAACCTTTTTCGTGTCAGGAACCCCCAAATAGATACACACTGGACCACAAGCTCCTACTAGATAAGATTTTATCCTGAGAAGAATGTTGTTAGGAGTGCCTGTGTACAGAATTATATAGGCCTAACTGTCTATACTGTAGGTGGGGAGATAACAGTGGTGGCAGGATACTGACATATTCTTCATATTGTTGGGACCCACTGGAACTCCCCCAACGACCCTTGGTGGTTCCTGGACCCCACTTTTGGAACAACTGCCCTAACACAAGAGGGCTCCAGAGGGTCCCCAAGTGAAATAGTTCGATTTTATTAATTTACTGGAACTTAGCACAATCAGAGAACAATCAAATAATGACTGTTTTGATCATAGGTTGATCATAGGTTTCACTGCTATCTCCCCCACCTACAGTACAAATTCTGTTCTAAATCATATCTAACAAAAAAAACAAAACAATAACAAACAAAAAAAAATCTCCTCAGATGGGGGTCCCTGGGACAAAATCCAACTAAGCAACATTATGTGGCTTCACACATGTCGATTTAGGGGTCCTTGTGATGAATAAGTACGGGAAGTCCTGGGCCTAACGCACACACACACACACACACACATACACAGAGTTCCTGAATGTCAAGTCAGACCTTGAAACATTGAATAAAGAAAGCTATTGCACACCTGAGAGCGAGTCTCAGTGACAGGTGTGTAGGAGAAGAACGACAGTCCACAAAAATAGAGAAAACAGACAACACCTGCGCACAGTCTGTACTTGCACATCGAAATATAAAATTAATAAGAAATTGAATTCAGTAAGGGAAACATTCAAACATTGAAATATTAAAAACACTGTGATGAGTGGTATTTTACAGCTACTCCTCCTTTGCAACATTGTAATAAGTTGACATAGAGCATTGACAAAGCTTGAGCTGTCCAATCTTGAAACATTAAAAGCACCTGAACCATGCGGTTATGTTTGATCGGCATTTCATTCATGTGAAACTTGACAAGGATCAGGCTAAATATGTGCTGTTTTCAAACCTATTTCATCATTCACTTGTATCAGCACTTAAAATTGTCTGAAATGTTATTTTAACTTTACTTAAATGAACTTGATTTCAATTTTAAGCAGGCTTACCTCTGTCTTAACTGATGGAGGGTTGGTTGTTCATTCAAATGTAGGCGGTGACCGATGCTAGAATGAGTCAAAGGAATTAACGCTGAAAGACTAAATGTTCAGATACTTAATTTAGAATAATGTCAAATTGTATTACTCATCAATTACTTTAATTTAGATAGATGATAGTTATTCAAATTGAGCCTTTATTGTAGGTATTTTAATCCTCTTAATTTTTAGTCTTAGAGGTTTATTTCAGTCGAAAAAGGAAATACCTTTTGCATTTGGTAGTATTGTAGCATTTTATTTCAAGTCACTACTTTGATATATTAAAAGCATTGGAACCATGCAGTTATATTTGATAAGCATTTCAATCATATCACTGATTGGACCTTTTCTTGTAATATTTAGACAACCTCTCATATTGCTGCTTTACCATGCAGCCTATAGTCTGCCCACAGTATTTTTCCCAAAACTAGGCTGTAACATACTGTGACATGTCATAGCAGATTTTGTTCAAATGTAAAGAAAATGACTGGCATCATTTAAATTCTTATCAAATTGTTTTATTACAAATATTTTCTCCAAGTTAAAGCATTTTGGGTCTAACATTTATTTGTGCATAGGCTCCCTTCCCTCCTTATAAATAAGGTAATTAAATTCAGTAGGATTTAAAATTGAGTTGAATTGCCCTACTCAAATGATCTTGTAAAGATGAATGTAATATTTCCAAACAAACAATAACTTGGTGTGCCATGTATTTTTCTGTTGGGCAAATGTGCTATGGAAAAGTTCAGAATCACTTAATTAGAATAAAGATGGTAAGCTTTAAATCAGAGACGGGCAACCATGTGCCGTGGAGGGCCAAGCATCTGCAGGTTTTTGTTCCAACCAAACACTACACCAGGTGATTTCACTGATTAGTTCTTCCCGCTCTGGTTGAAGGTGTGTTTATCAGTGAAATCACTAGGGCTGCCCCCTAATAGTCGACCAAACCGTTAGTCGATGAGAAGAGTCTTAGTCGACCAAGTTTTCATTGGTTAGTTAGTCGCAGGAAAAAAACAAACAAAAAAAACCCCTCAAACTCCATTCGGGAGCTACGTCTTGTCGCTAAAATGTTATTAGACCAGGGTTGCCAACTTTGGGTACCTGGCTAGAGTGAGATTTTGATGCCATCAAATTACAAAGCAAGGAATCTCTGTCTGTCTGTATGTATGTATGTATGTGTGTGTGTGTGTCTGTGTGTGTGTGTGTGTGTGCATATCTCGACAACCGTTCGTCCGATCTACTTCACACTTGGCGAGTGTATTGCTGGGACCCAAGGACGTGCAGTGTCGGATTTGGTGCAATTTGGACACGCGACACGTTCAATATTAATAAACTTTGAATAAACACGTGAACAGTGCTCTGTGCAGCAGCGGGGCTCAAAGCAAGCGACTGATAGCCTACTCCTATTGTGTGTTTTTTTTTTGGTGAACCACAGTGTATTTCACCGGTGTTTCTGACCGCGAATAGCCGCGACTTGGGTGTATTTTTTCCTGTGAACCAGAGTGTATTTCACCGGTGTTTCTGACTGCGAGTAGCTGCGACTTGGGTGTGTTTTTTCAAAAAAAATATATTTAAATAATTAAATTAATATCATAAACGTGCGACGACTAGTTGACTAATGGCTTGAACTAACGACTACTAGTCGACTAGGAAAATCTTTGGTTGGGGGCAGCCCTAGAAAACACCTGGTGTAGTGTTTGGTTGGAACGAAAACCTGTGGATGATTATCAATATGCGTTCTTGTGTGTTCTTGTGTCCTCCATGATGCGTTTTACGTAATATCTAACTGCACAAGCACGGTTCCAAAACAACGACAGGACGGAAGTTGGGTAGAAAACCTGGAAGTTTCCTCTCCAACCTCAAAATATCGAGGATGCATTGGATGGTGACTTGACCGATAAGAACGAATTGAAAGCCCAGTGACAACGGCGCATCACGTCCGAGCAGCGCTGTAGTCTACAGTACAGAGCCGGTTGTAACAGCTGGGAAAATTAACAGCTGTGTGTCAAACTTAATCACACGCGTGACGTGCAGCACACAGCCCATCTCAAACTGCAAGGAAGCTTCTCTGCTTAGTTTGATGAGAAGATCGTTCTCTCAAAGACAACTTGGGAAGAAATCAAGCTAATTAACTGCACCCAAATTGGACATTTTATTTGGGTTGGATTCATAAAATATTCCATAAATATAGTGCCCAACATCTGATTTGGACCAAAGTCATTCTTGTTAATGATTCAGATATGAGGAATCCAAATACATTGTCAAAATTAACCCACAGGTCCCCCCGACAGACAGTAACATCAGTTCTCGATGTCTGACAAGTAGTTAGAAGCTGGGCCTTGGAGTAGTGCGTCTTCATACTATCGAATGTATTCTCAGTGAATATGGTGATGGTTATTTTCCCCTGTACAGATTATTGAGTCATTGAAATTGTAGGCCCTATGTGTTAGGCCTATGTCAACTTATAATACCAGTTTCTAACTACCAGGTGGTGCTATTCCTGTTATTCAGGGAAAAAGTGAGAAGAAGTAAAATAAGTATTCTCAATGTTGATTTAAAGCTTTACCTTTAGATGGTAATGATTTCATAGGCTATAGCCTGGACTTAAGATGAAATGTTAGATAATTTGTCACTTGTCAATGCAACATTTCGTTACAAATTGAGAGGAAAACAGATTATCATTAAGTAGCCTCACTAGTCAGGCATTAAAGGATAACGCTGGTGTTTTTTAATGCATTTCTTATAGTCAACAAATCCTAAGAAAATAACAAAATCAACAATACGTTTGCTCTACTCCCATTACTTTCCGACTTCCCTCGTACCTTTTTAGCATTCAAACCGGAAGTCATTGGCTCCAATTGTAAGCTAAAAACCTTTAAATACAGCTCACAAAGACATAGTTTCAATTTTAAAAATCGCTAACTGTTACCATGAAAAGTCAGGCTATTGTAGTTATTACCAAATCAAATTCAAATGGGAACAAATTCTTCATTACAACGGGGACTATTTTCGGTGCTACGGAACTACTTTCCTGAGATGGAAAACGTGTTTGCAGTCGGCTTATTAAATTGTTTGAGGAAAAAGTCGGCTGGCCCGGTGCATCGTGATGATGAAATATGCTGCCCAGAGCAGCAGCATGGCTCTTTGGTGTGTTTTCCATTGTCATTTTTGGACATTTTATGATGTTGACATTTAATATTTCTTTGTACTATAATTCTTAGCTACATAGACTTATTTCTCTGAGTGGTCTTTATACTGGTTTCTTGTGTTTGTTAAATGGATCACTTAGAAGAATCACAGGTCCACATATATATAAGTTTAACTCATATAATTCACACATTTGTCAAGTAACGTTTTGTCATGCAGGGCTTCATCAGTGTCAGTGGCATAAATTATACTCGTTATACTCTCTGATTGATCACATGACATCTATGGACAAATGCATGAAGTAGCCTAAATGTCAGAGATCAGAAATATCAAAATATGAAAGATAAATATCAAAGATCAGCCAATAGCAGATGGCAATTTCAGTAACATGCTTTTTACCACTAGAGGTTAGGCTTTACACAGAGTTGGGTTTGGGGTTTGGTTACTTTTGAACTAATATATGAGTGCAGACCTGTGATTCTTCTAATTTACATAACTGGTCTACACACCATGTACAGTTCCTTTGCAATTATGTGTAGGACACCAATATCATTTGCTCCTGATGAAAACAAATTGTGTGGTCATCTTCACATGCCAACCCAGTCCTCCATGAAAACAATTTGGTTTGTTCATCTTCAAGCAAAGACAAATGATTCATCCCAACTGTCCTTGATAGTCCTAGTAAGAAAAGAAAAACAATTAGGCTAGATTACATAAGATGCATGGACATCTTAATGGTTTTCAATAAAAAGAAAATTAAAAAACAACTGCATAGCATGTAGCCTTGTGATTCATAGCATTTACCATCAAACCCATTACAAACCATTAAACCTTACAGTGTACGGTTACAGAAACCACTAATAGAGACCATTGCAAAACAATGTAATGTGTTTTTAGGACATTTACTTTTTGAAGACCATTAGAGACCATGGCTTTGAAACCATTGAAACTGATGTAGCCTAATGGTTTGCTTGTTCATCAGGAATGGTCTAACTCATCCAGACCTTTCTGAAGGGAGTAAACCACACTAAATGTTTTGTAAACCAATAGAAAAGTTCAACCATGATGCTGAAAAACCTAAACCAGTCTGTCTACCTGGGTAGCCAACCTCATCTGAGGCCAATTACCTCTTAATTGGTACATTCTGACAGGGAGGTTGCCACTTCCTCAATCCCAGTCTCAACCATAATACAGAATTTGTGCTGGAGCTGAAGCTACTAGCAACCTAAATGGTGGGCCAGTTTAGTAGGAACAGTGACATCTAGTAATCAGAAATGGGTGCTATCACATTATACAATGAAATATAAGATGGACCAATTTCAACTCATTTGGACAGGAGAAAATAACCTCCTGTCCAGGAGAAAATAACCTATATTGCCAGTCAGAATCACACATTTCTAAACAGTTGCATTTGTGGCCACTGTCTAGGTCAGTAACCCAGATAGAAAGTGTGCTTTAAGTGCTTGTACAAGGACACAAGGCGAGCTCATGATTTTCATTGCCTGGTTCTAAGTAGGCGAACTCAAATGAAAGTTGCAAGGAACTGAAGTTGCATTAAATTGTTCAATGTAAAGCCAGCTTTACAGAACCTAACCCACCTAATGGCTAAGTGTACTGAGGTGGAGGAAGAGATGCAATGCATGACATGGCTTTGATCTTGTGTACTTAAGTCCATTGGTAGGACTATGTGGACATGTAGGCCCCACAGCATGCATATTCATGAAGTTGGTCTAGACTGTGTGGCTAGTGACAAGTGAAAATTAGAATTACAACTAGTCACAAACAAATAACTTCTAGCAATTAATGGCTGATTACTTTAAAGATTGGGCTTTTTACTATTAGAATGAATTAATGAAATTTTATTTCGTGTCATGCCAAATGAATGGCCCATCCCACATGAGATTACATGACACAGTGTTTTGCCAAAAAAAAAAGGCCATATATTGACTGGTGAGTAATAAAAAAGTTGATATCTAAAAAGTATAGGACAAAAGGATTAAATTAAAAAGCTGCTTTCTGATTAGTAAAAATGAAATTAGTTAGCCTACTATTTACTATAGTACAGTAGAGGCTGGTGACTTGAAATTTGAGGAGGGTGGTGTATTCATGATATGGGAATGGACCATGTGGGCTGTGTTTTACACAGAAATGGTGTAAAACACATTATTTGAATCTAAAATATATTAAAGAGATTGTAAAACATTGCACTTCTTTTATGTTGCTATCTTAATGGTGGGGAGGAAACAGTCTCAGGGGAATGATGCAGTGAAAGACAGTCTCAGTCTCAGTTTGTGAAGAGAAGGGATGACTGCAGAGGTTGAAATGGGAAATAAATAGGACATGACATCTTAGGAGCACAGCACTAGAACATGGATGGATATTGTTTTAAGAGCTCAATCTCAGGAAAAAAAGTTACACAAAAGAGATAAGATTTAGTACATGCAAGGAATAAAATTACTCTGATGTACAATAAGTGTGATGTTTGATTGTTTGACTGCATGGATGCAAGTGATGAGAGAAAGTTTCATTTATATTTATATAATCTAGGCCTATAGCCTGTCTTATTTTTTGCTGTGGGCTCTTTCCTGGTTAAATGGGCTTGTTATGATGTTCAAATAAATATACTGAATAAATAGGCTATACATTGATAAACTGATTAAAGGCTTAGCCTACTTCCTAACATTACATATTTCTGGAAATGTTATACTTCATCCTTACTTACAGTAATTGTTTAGTAGCTTATCAGTTTCTGTGTACCTTGAATTCAAAGCTTTATGCTTCTGTAAATTTCCGATCATTAGGTATCCTTATACTGTATTGATAACCTCTCAAGAGTAAAAGTATTCATTCTACATTGCTTTTTTGTATTAGGAGCATTCAATTGTTAATACATTAACCTGTAAAGGTTATGTTAAAGTTTAAAGTCCATTTATGCTGCCTCTGATTACCTCCACTTACAGTTGCCAGGCTTGGAAGTTTGAAAGTGCATCATTCTCAGCAGCTTACTGTTGCAAAACCTTTTTCTTGAGAATAACTAGCAGGCTAACTGCCGGGTTCAGAGTAAAAACAAGTATATTTCCTTTGAAGTGTAGTTGAGCAAATGTAGAAAGTTTCCATTTAAAGAAAACTTTAAATGGAAACCCAAGTTAAGTGCAAGTACCTCAGAGTAAAAGGACTAAGCCTGGACTTGATGGTGGCAGCGGTAGAGAAAAGGATGATCAAGATTGACAAACGGCTGGCCATCATCATGTCTCCCTCCCTTTCTGTGACACTATGCATATTAGTTATTTTTTATTTTATTGGAATTAATTCAAAATAAGGCTATTTGAGTTGAAGATAATTGTAATAGCTCCATCTTGTTCATCATTTTCTAAATCTACAAATTCCTCCTACAAAAATGTAATAAGCTATTGCAACAATGCAATTAAAATTTAAAATGAGAAAAAAAAATTGTAGATCTACATGCTGACACTGGGAATGACCGTATTGAGGAACAGATGGTCATCAATTTCAGGAGAATCCTTTATTGACTGTGACCAGGAGCTAAACTACTTGGTCGGTCTGTCGGCCTGTCGATCCCAGCTTGGTAAGCTTGGTTGGTAAAGCATATGCTAGGTTTGCCATGCTACAGACCTGAGTTCAAATCCCGTGAGTCAATTTAGCAAACGCCAAATTGGTCACAGTTGGAAGCAAACCAGGAGGGGCATTTTTATGGCGTACGTGCTGCTTGAGCAACTTCTGTTTAAATGAATGGGTGGCCATTTCCGTTCACCTTCCAGATCTACTATAAAACCTCCATGATGCAAAGTGCTGGGACAACGTTGCAACGTGATCACTGGGAAGTGCAGTGCAAAACACACCAACAATGACTTCTGTCGCTAAAATAAAAAAAAAGTTTAAAAAAATAATCTCACGGATTATCATGTTAAATCACTCTCTAAATAGCAGGCTTTTTGCGGTTTTGTTTAGTAAATAACAATATCCATTTTTCTAATTTACCTTGTGCCTCTCCGTTTTACCTACACTATAGTTGGGGCTCAAACTAGCACGGAGGGGTTGTTTGACTGTCAGCTCAATTTAGTGTCAATTCAAATTCTGGCCAGTGAAAACAATTTTTCACTAGTCTGGGCGTAGAGGTCACCCTCCAAGTCTTGCAGGAATAGACACCGTGCCACAGGGAAAGGTGTCCCTGGTAGTTAAAAACAATGTTATTTTTGTTTCATATTTCATGTAAATTTTACCAATCTCCTAGACAAAACTGTCAGATGTAGCCACTTATTTAAAATTACCTACCATTTAGCTTTAGAGCTGCTACAAGTTCTCATATCTCACTTTTGATATTACTAGCTGCCTTCGATCACTCAATATTAGGGCAGCATGATTATGTCAAAAATAATACTCATGATTATATTTTTTCTTTGCGACAGGACGCAATGGGGTTTTATAGGAAATGTGGTCTTAATTTTGCAAAACACTAGCACTATCAATACCACTGGCGTGATATAGAGGCTACCAATCATTTCGACCATGGTCTCATTTGTTTACAGTAATACGTGTAGTAGTAGTAGTAGTACGTGTACGTGTACGTACGTAGTAGTACTAGTAGTAATAGTACGTGTAGCACCTTTAAGAGACATTGTGAATGAACTACCTGGTTAAATGAACACAAAAAAAAATTTGTTTGACGGTTAAAATTTTGCTCATGGTATAATGCTATCTTCATTTCTTGTTCTTCACTTTACCTTTTATGTTTGAGGGGGAAGTGGGGAAAGAGAGGGAGATTGAGAAACTGTCCGACTGACTGACTCACCGCAGAAGCTATACTGATGCTGACTCATTGAAAGTCTCTTCTCAAGAAAATTATCAGTAATAAATGAGAAATGACACATGCCTGAGATACATGCTAGTCCTGAGCTACTCTGTTTAGTCAAGGTTATTGCTGAGAATTTCACGAGTCATCAAAAAACATTTTCAAAGCTGGAGGAACCAGGCTTTGTTAGCTCGGCTGTTCATTTGACTGTTATCAGTTAAGGTTTAGCAAGTGAAACAAGTTGACAGGAGCAGTAAAGGAAGTGCTTGAGATAGAGCATCTCATTTTCTTGCAGTCCAGTTGCTTAATGAAATTTAATCACCAACTTAGGCAAGGCAAGGCAGCTTTATTTGTATAGCACATTTCATACACTGAGGCAATTCAAAGTGCTTTACAGAGTAATAAAAAATACAGTAAAGATTTACAATTAAAAAGTGCAAAAGTACAGACAAGAGATACAAAAGATAAAGACTTAAAAAGTAAGTTAGTGCAGTTCAAATCAAGTGAAATAGAAAGATAAAAGAACACAATAAAAATTTCCCACTTTTAGATGCACATTGTGAGTGAACCATATGTTTTTCTTTAATTTTCTTATCCCCTGTCCTTCCTGATTCTACTGTTGATCTGATATTTATGTCAGATCTCACTGCCTAAGGCAGACGAGAATCATAGATTCTCCTCTTGGTCCACAGATGGATGAGAATCATACAGGGTAAAGATAAAGCTCTGTCATCTAGCTCTTGAGTTCCTAGATAAACACACACACACACACACACACACACACACACACACGTTGACCAATGTGTTGTGTTTTTGATTCTTGTTTTATTGAATGTATTTTTTATTGTTGAACTGTTATGACTATTGATAGTCATTATATGATGGAGTGCTAACCCAGCACACACACACTCACACACGCACAGACACACATGCACACACACACACACACACACAGATGCACACACACACACACACACACACACTCTGTACCTTCATGCTTTGGCAACACTGTTTGTAAACTTTCTTGCCAATAAAGCAAATTGAATTGATAAAGCTCTGCCATCTAGCTCTTTTGAGTTCCTAGATAAAGCTCTGTCATCTAGCTCTTGAGTTCCTAGATAAAGCCATGCCATCTAGCTCTTGAGTTCCTAGATAAAGCCATGCCATCTAGCTCTTTTGAGTTCCTAGATAAAGCTCTGTCATCTAGCTCTTGAGTTCCTAGATAAAGCCATGCCATCTAGCTCTTGAGTTCCTAGATAAAGCCATGCCATCTAGCTCTTTTGAGTTCCTAGATAAAGCTCTGTCATCTAGCTCTTTTGAGTTCCTAGATAAAGCTCTGTTATCTAGCTCTTTTGAGTTCCTAGATAAAGCTCTGTCATCTAGCTCTTGAGTTCCTAGATAAGCTCTGTCATCTAGCTTTTTTGAGTTCCTAGATACTCTGTCCCCCCCACATATAGTGTTCACTCATGCGCAAGTAAGCATTACCCGGACAAGACGAATGAAAATTTGTACTTGCCCGTGTCAGCTCTGTTGGGATCCTGAAACAGTTAAAATGAAGGCTATTTAAAAGCTAAGCTGAAAAGATAAGTTTTTAGCCATTACAGGGTAGAGTAGGCAGTGTAAAATAGGAAAGTTTTAAGCTTTGACTTAAAAGTGGTCAGAGTGGTCAGAACTTTTCGTCCAATTAATTAAAAAATAAACAAAAACAAAAAAACGCAGTATTCGAATACTGATTTGGAGGTTGATTACCATGGCAACGGTAGAAGCTTCGAAGCATTCGGGTCAGCCCTACACTGTTGTCACCCTGGAGCTGGCACTCTTTCTGTGGAGGAGCCTTTCGCTGGTGGAGAGTAGGGCAGGAAGTTGTTTGGTGCCTCAGGCAGTGTAGAAAATTGTCTGTCAGCTGTCTGAAGTCCACGTCCATTTAGGTGGGGACCCTTTCCTTTGAAGAGATCATCACATTCCCAAAACAGGTTGAAGTTATCAGTGAAATGTATCCCTTGAGACTCACAGGCATTAGAGAGCCACGTATTCAGTGCAAGTAGGCGGCTGAATTTATTTATCTTTCTGTCAATAGTTGGAAGAGGCCCACTGATAAATGATTGCATTTCTAGCTCATCAAGTCTGTTAAAAAGTTTAGAGAAATCTTGTTTAAGCACTTCTGATTCCCCTTTGCTGGTGTCAACGGCTCCCACATGTACAATAACTTGTTTGATTCCTGGGTGGCTAGACAGTACCTGGGAGAAAAGTTCAGTTATATCACTGACCATGGCACTTGGATAGCTGCATGCGATGATCCTTTCATTGTTCACAGCGCTGATAGCACCGTCTCCCACAAGGAGTATATCTTTCTCCTTCACCTCTGGCCCAGATTCTTTGTCTCCGTGGGCCTTGTGCTCCTTCTGTTTGCCGGTGTTAATTCCATGTTTCCCCCTGTGAACAAAATCATAATTTCTTCCCAGTTTCCCATTCATAAAAGTGCTTTCCAGCTCGTTCTCACTTAGTTCAGACAGTGGTTGATATCTATTTTTGAGCCGTATAACTGGCGATGTTGTATTTCCCCTTGTAACGTTATCATTCGTTTTTCTCATTCTGTGGTAGCGTTTTGGCTTAGCACCAAGTGTATGCCAGGTGGCAGTGGAATCAGTCTGTTTGGGTCCTGCTTTAGCAAGTTTCGGGAAAGACACTGTATCATCTAGGTTTAGCATATTAGCGGTAGAATCCTGGTTAGCACTGCTTTGATTAGTGGTAGCATTCTGGTTGCCCCAGACTTAGCTGTCTTACCACAGGTTGCTATGTGTCTCATGTAGTCCTTTCTCAGTTTCCAGTGTAAAAATCTTCACCTGGAGCACGGCGATTTGCTGTAGATATTTCCCACAGCTTTGGTATAATGAGTCCGTCGTGGGTTTTGATGGATTCGAGACGCTGGGACCATGAAGCATCGTAGAAATCCACGGCCACAACAGGCTAATAATGTTAGTATTGCTAGCAGGCTAGCAGGTCACACCAGTAGTTCAGCTTGTAGTATTCTCCGAAAGTTTAAAAGTAGTAGATCGCTACCTGTGGCGACTTTAGCCGTCAGTAGGTCAGATGATCCATCTCAGTAGTTGTCATTAAGCCAGAAATTAGCAGTCGATGTGAGGAAAAAAAAGGGGAAATAGAGCAGAAATTCGAAGAAAAGCAGGAGCAAAGCAGCAAGCGTCTGATCACTTAATGGGAGATTAACAGGAGAAATGATGAACAAGGAGGCACAGTGGAAAAAGAAGGGAGAAATGGCGGAGTTGGCAGATATGTAATTCATAAGAAAGAAATCTAGCCTACTAAAAACTGGCTATAACCTAGACTCAGGGTGCTGTGAACAGAACAGGGGGAAGTAGCCTGCTTCATGTGCTAGTTTTCGATCTCTCTGCTACAGTCTTTGAGGCTGTGATTCTGGATGCTAATTGCTTTTCAAGTGAGTCCTCCAAGACACCAAAAACTTTCATTGATGTGATTTAGACCAGTATTTAGACGCATGTGACCATTATTAGACCAGTATTTAGACGCATGTGACCATTTCATGTCACATGCGTTACCTGTCACTTGCGCTTGGAGCTGTTTCCTCACTGTGTTGTGAACAGCCATTCATTCTTTTGGGATCGGCTGCCCATGCTCTTTGCCCCAGAACAGTTCTTGGGAACTTACCATCACATTTGACATTTTCATCACCTAAATCTTAAAGTTGTAATTAAAAAACATTAGAAGTGCTTTATGTTGTTTTTAAGAACATTTACAAAGTACTGGTGTTTTAGTCTCTAAAAGTGCAAATGAAATACTTAGAAATACTTTTTTGCAGCATGTTTTTCTATCAACCTCTTTTTACTTCTTTCATTCACCTCTACTATTTGTTTATCTATCTATCTATCTATCTATCTATCTAACTATCTGCATATTCTGGTATAAATAAAAATGAAAAGCTTTGCTGGGAAGAATGGTGAAATTCTGAAAAGTTGTATTTAGTGAAGACAAGTAGTTTTGAGCAATGGAGAGACACAACAACCCTGCTGTATGAACAGACTCAGAGGACAGGGACACTCCTAGTCAAACCAATTGCCCCTTGCAAAGTCTATCAACAGACTGGAGGAGCAGACCCACCGCTGTTGTAATAAGAAAAAGGAAAAAATTGGCCTCACCAATGTTAAATTAGTAATCAAAATAATTTAGAACCTT